>NC_071112.1:27922500-28067500 GCF_024256425.1 Clarias gariepinus
CACTAGACTTATGAATTTAGTTTTGTCCAGAAAGTAATTTGTTTACAACATTGTGTTTATGTGTGTGTGTGTGTGTGTGTGTGTGTGTGTGTGTGTGTGTGTGTGTGTGTGTGTGTGCTGCACTCTGCTTCTTCCCTCCCATGTGTCCCATTTCACTTACTGGTTGACTTGAGGTTTTTTTTCTTTGGTAAATGGCTCTGTGGGGGAATTCTCTTTCTCTCTTGTAGACATTAGACTCGCTGTGGCCCTCTGTATGTGGCATTCTGTATGTCATTAGTTGATGATGGTTGTGTGTTTCCCTGTGGCTGTTGCCCCTCTTCATTGGAGACATTAGGTACGTGGTCACTGGTAACTTCTGTTTACTCATGCAGTTTTCAGTGTTTATGGGTTATATTGGTGCTGGGTGCAGTGTCTGTTTCAGTGGTGTGGTTGTGTTCGTCACTGACTGATCAGAGGGTAGGTAAGACCTACTCCAGGCTCTGGCTCACCGGTGTTCTTCTGTCGGTTGTCTTTTCACTGCTGCTGCTGCTGTAGCCTGGCCGAGTTCCCCCTCTGAGCTCCCGGGCTGCACAGCTCCATGCGGACGGCTCAGCCTTTTATGCCCGACGTTCCCACACTCGGAGCATCTCAGACATTCTGTGCTGGAGAAGACATTAACAAAGTTAACATTAAGTGTCCCATCCTCATTGTTTAAAACCATTCAAATCTGTCTACAAAAAGACATCATGTGAAGCTTTTACATCTAAGCAGCATAGCTCTCATGGGGCTGATGAACTTTCCGAAGCGAGCCTGATCGGGGTCATGATTGGACTATAGATCCTCTTTCCCATATTCCACTCTTAATCAGCGTGCTTACGCTTACGCAGAGTAGATGTTTTCACACCCGACCTGCTCTCCCAATGCACCTCCTCCATCTGTGCTCCGTCCACCAGGACACACCTCACTAAAGTTGGTTATTTTCAGTAAGAGACAGTGGAGGCAGAAATAGGAGTGGACATGAAGTGGGCGGGGCTAGTGATAGGAAAAAATGTTTAGTAGATTTTACCATTTGGCAAATTAGTGAAGCAATGTACTGATTGGAGGTGGAATGAGGAACCGTGATAAACTTTTCTTGATAGATCGAGATTTGTTCCTAATCACAGCTCCAGAAACTGTCATAAATTTCTTTAATAAAAACTCAACTCAAACTCTTCTGGCAGATCATTTATCCACAATTGTAATTTCCTTCTTCAGGAATAAATTGAGAAAACAATCAACTGTTAACTTACTAATCATTTTTGGAAGGATTCATGTTCATTAACTCATTAGTTCCTGGATTGGTTCTGGATTGTTTTATTGATGGATGACGCGGTTTTGTCTCCATTCATACATGCAACTCCACTCTCATAAAGGTTAAGAGGTTTAATTTATAGCATGAAAAGTGCAGCACCTTAAATCTCTGGGGTTTCCAGGCGTTAAAAAAAAAATAAATCCAGAGGAGCGACAGCGGCTGATTCTCTGCTAATGCTCGGTATCAGAGAGTCTCGGTCCAGACAAACAGAGAGCGAAGGAGCAGGAGAAGGGGTTGCCATGGTAACTGGAGTTATCTCTTTGATGGGAGCTGGATGAGCGGCACAGGAATAAAAACCTCACCTGAGGCGCGCCGGCGTTTAAAAATAGCAGCCAGGGAATTGCAGACCTGCCAACTCCGACGAGGAATAATGAGCATTTCCGGGAGGGGACGGGGTGTAAAATTAAAAAGCAGTAAACAGTAAAATTACAGCAGAATTTTAGAACTCTCTTGTTGGATCTTACTCAGCTGATATTTTCACTGCAGGTGAACATCTTTATTCAGTCGAAATGTTCAGTCTTTTATCTCTTCTCAGTGAAGGGGTGTGGCTTATTTGGTTAGCATGAGAGGAAACAACTGAGAGCATGCACATGTTGAGAATAGTCTGATAGCAGCACAATAAATCTGATAACAGTTCAATATATTTATTCCAGAAGCTAAAATGTCTAATAAATAAAACTGATGTTGAAACCCGAGGACCGTGTTTGTGTAATTTGATGGGCTTTGATGATTGTTTGTATGCTATGTTTGTTAAGTGCTACACCAAATAAAAAAGCTGTTGCAAAAAAAAAGATTTCCAAAGCAAAATAATTAAGTATTTTGGACAATATATTTTATAAGCGCTGGGTTACTCTGTTCAATTATTTAAACATCAATCTTGTGGATGAGTGATGACGCCATGTGCAAGCTGATACCAAACCTGATACCAAATTATCACGCCACCCAGGTGCCGATTTGATTAATATCACGATTCTATAAATATCTTGATTTGATATGACATTACTCCAATTTTGTTACAATTTTAAGACCTTGAAACTCAAATGCTGCTTATTTCTTATAACATTAGTTTTTTCACTCACTGTAACTTCAAGTACAAGAGTATAACATTTTACTTCAAATTAAACTTAACAAAAATCTACCTTTTACTGTGCAAAGCGTACCCCTGACATGCGCCGTAATTATTATTATTCATAAACCAAATCATTCACTCCCACCACACTGACCATTGTGAAAAGAGCTTATACAAATACAATTAAATTGAAATCTCTACTATCTAGCATAGCAGCAGCTATAGACATCTAATAATCCTTTATCACCCAAATAAGGATGGGTTCCCTTTTGAGTCTGGTTCCTCTCAATGATACTCCTAATGTCATCTCAGGGAGTTTTTCCTTGCCACCATTGCCCTTTGGCTTGCTTATCAAGGACTATCTGATCATTTTGATTCATATACATTCACATTTAATACAAACTTCCATAATTTCTTTTGATTGAGTTCAGCTGCTATAAAAAATTATTAAAATATAATGTATTTGAATAATGTACGTGTTTGATTTTTTGTTAAATATCTATAGGTGACAGAAGTACACAAACTCAATACTCAAGTAAAGTACTTGTCTATAAAATGTACCCCACTACAAGAAGAAGTACCATTTAATTAAAAAAAATGTACTTTAAGTACAAAAGTACAAGTATTCCACAAAGAAACGATTTTTGGATATCTATCTGAGTTTCTGATAAACAGTATTTTTAAGAACATAAATATCTGTGTAATAAACTATCAAATGCAAATCTAAGTATGGTTTGTTAATTCTACACAATGGAGCAGCACAGACATGCACTATTTTGTCTCATCAGCTTGTTAATCAAATTATCCCTGACACTTATATACATCATGGTGACTCAGGTCTTATTAACTCAGTTTGTTTGAGGTACGTAACTTTTTCTGGTTAGACACAGACATGATCGCAATGTTTTGTCATGAGGAACAGACGATAACCCGAGGTCAGGAAGGAACTGTGAGACGACGCTGATGACATTACCTGCTGTCACTGCGCCACCATGCTGTCATTGTTGTGTTATATTTTTTTAGCATTCTCTGTGTGAATCGTTAAACTCGCAGCAGTTCAGGGTTTTTGTGTAACTTTTCAAAGTTCACTTTAACTTTCATTAAAACATCAAAGAAATAAAGGAGTATCTGCTCTCAGGGCAGAAACATGAACCCTGAGAGCCTGCTCCGTTGCTCCGCGGGACTCACTCCACTTAAGTGTATCGGCCGTTCTGTTCCGCTTACGGCTAGAAAGTCAAATGTTTGTGATGTAGGTCCACACAGAGGGTGAAGAGTCTTTCTGCTTCTCTCTCGCTCTCTCAGCAGCTCCTTCGGGCGAGAGTGTCAGAATACTGTCACGGCCAACCTGCACCGTCTCCTCGAGATCCTCTGAAGTTTCTCACCACAAGCCTCCAGACAGAAGCATCCTGTGATGGTGTCTTGAGATATGCGAGTATTTGTCTCCTCCTGCTAACAACTGAAGACTTACAGGTTTGATCTCAAACTAATATTAAAATGAAATGCTGAAACAGATGACACATTTGACTGATACACATGTATTTTTTATAGATATATTCTATAAATATGTATTGTGATGACTGACACTAAGGAAATACACAAGCTGGTAGAAGGTTAGAGTTTGAGTCCATATTCCAACTTTAATCCAGAGCTGTTACAAAAAGAATGCACAATTATTTCCTTACACAACCTCTGAAGAACTTTTAAGTTGTAACTGCATGCAACTCCAAATGATTTTTTTATGATTTGTTTATTAAGAACCAACTAGAACCTTCTTAGAAGATAAAACCTTTTAATTTGTCCACTTAACCCTTAAAGAATCATCAAAGTGCACATGTAATATTTTGGTACATGGGCTCTAGAACCTGTTCGATTCCTTTTTTTTCCCAAGTGACAGCAACAGTCCAAATAAATCTGAGACAATGTGAAAACACATCTGACACTTGGAGAGTAAATCAAACACCTTAAACACATTACAAACATTACAGGAGTGTCATTCACAGCACTAGTGTCAGTGTTCAGTGCAAGCTCTATCCGCTGCCAACACAAACACTCATCTTATTGATTTCTAGGAGACGCTCATGCTCCG
Source organism: Clarias gariepinus (assembly GCF_024256425.1). Taxonomy (NCBI): domain Eukaryota; kingdom Metazoa; phylum Chordata; class Actinopteri; order Siluriformes; family Clariidae; genus Clarias; species Clarias gariepinus. The sequence goes on from NC_071112.1 coordinate 27,926,986, forward strand.
ATCGCACTGACTAAATTACTGTGTGATTCATTTCCAGCTTTAAATCGAGTCTCCATGACAGATTTGCTGGGTTTTTTTTCCAATAAGCACCAGAACTGCACCTACAAAAAAAAAAAAATTACATGTAAAAACACAAGGAGAACATGAGAATATGTAAATTATACACAGAGATTTTGGAACAAAACTATGATGTTTGGTATTTGGTCTTTGTATGCCATAACAGTCAATTTTAGATTAAACACTCAAGACAAGAACAAATTAGGACTTCAGCTTTAATTAGGTGACAAAACATCATTAATTTACGTCATGAAGCCGACTTTATGACACGCCTACCTCCTCAAAAGTGTTCTTGACATGGCTAGATATTGTGAAAGGGTTCTTCTTCGCCATCTCTCATTTTGAGAGTTTGAGTGAACAGATACAAAATGCAAATGTAACACTCAGAACCACCTCCAGGCCGTTAATCTGCTTGGTTAGTCATGGACTAATGAGGGAACAGGCAACACTTGACCATGCAACTGCTTGTCAACCATTTGTTCCATTATATATAAACCACCAAAAATTGCTTTAATTCCTGAATGGTTAATGCCACACCTTCTCAAACCCCTGGAATTAAAGCTAAATAAAAGCTGGAAAAAAAGCATATTTCTGTTCCAAAAACTATGTGTCTGACTGTAAATATACTCTGTGACCATTGTGACCATTGGGAAGTGAATTACATAACATTGATTATCCATTATACACCAGCAAACTGGTGACAGGATCATGGGCACCCACTCACACATGCCTGCGACAACCAGAGGCCAGCCCATCTAGTCCAATCCCACAGTAAAGCCAATGCAGCAGCACAAATCGCAGAAAAATACAATTCTGGCCAAGATAGAAAGGCACAGAACACCCAGAGCATAAAGGTCCTTCACACATGAGGTACAGCAGGCAAACGCTCCAAGGCAGCCAACCTGGCCTCTAAACCCATGGAATGCACCAGACAAACAAGTGGCCCCACCCCACAGTGGCCCTACCCCACAACTTAAAGCACCCAAAGAATCCACTGCCCACTTCCTGGTGCCAGACACCACAGTACACCTGACGAGGCACCGCACAGCCACAGCCCAAGGGCCAGAGCTTTCATGGTGTCACAAGGGGAACCCAAAACCTAGTTTGTTTTAATGTTGGCTGACCTTAATGAGAGCAAAAAAGATCATATTCAAGATCAACTTCGACTCACCCTTAAGGGCTTCCATAGATATTGACACTTCCACTGGAACCTCTAGTCCTGCTTTTTTACAGATAGGACTATTTAATATTTTTTTGAGCCTTACTGTAATCAATAGATTCTCACACCATTTGACACCAACATTCTAACAGATACTGTATATAGGGGAACTAAACATTTCCTAAGTTTAGCATGTTATTTTCACTCTATACAGTTATTTGATAAATATTTAATTATCATTACATGCATGAGACTTCTAAAAAAAAATCCTGAGCTCCTTTTTAACCAAGGAGCTTTATTGGATCTTCAGCTGTTTAAGGACAAACTATTTAAGAGGCCCAGCTGACACATGAGCTCATCATCAGCAGGAAGGCAGCACCAAGGGACACACACACACACACACACACACACACACGCTGGCTGAGAGCTGGCACTTTCATTAAGCCCTGCACGATCTCCCTGTCTTTGAAGCTCACGGGAAAAAAGTCTGCCTATTGATCTGAGCGCTGGACTTTTCAGCCTTAAATGAGGAAGGGAAAACGCTGACCGCTGACAAGGGACGTCTGCACAAAATACACGGAAAATTAGGGACAGCGCTGCATTAAAAGTTCTCCAGCAATCGATTTGTTCTGCTCTCAGTGGCACAACTAAACAAGCTCACTTTCATAAAGTAAAAATAAAGGATCTTTTTATCATCTGCTAACAAACAGGCTCACTTTTCTCATTTCATATAACTGAAGAGTTTATATTTATAAAGTCTCCAAGGTTAGCTCCTTGAATCCATACTCTATTGATCTACTTGTTTATGAAAATATGAGGGGTGTTCAAGTCAAACAGGGACTTTTGATTTAACTTCTCTTGAATAAATATGTAAAAGTGATTGACATTTACAGAAGACTTTAACTACAGTACGATGATAAGACTCTTAGCCACAGTAAAGAAGTCTGTACATTCATAAATGACTACCCTGGTAGGAGCACACTGCAGACGCTCCTGTGAAAATTCAACGAATGGAACACCTGATACTTGTAAACTGATGGATAGCTTCTCGCCAACTTGCAGGGGAGACGCATCTGTCTGTAAAAACTGTACAAACAATAATTCACCACTTGCAAATCACAGGAAATCAGCTGGGAGTTCCCACCTCCTGGACAGTCCTCGCTCCAAGCCATTGCCACATTCTAGGTCCATTAAAGGCGTTCCTGGGAGGCCAGGGTTTTAGACATGAAGCAGGCAGTCCAATCATGGCTCCGGAATACTGAGAAAACTGTCTACCTTGACTTGACTGTGATATGTAACTGTTGTTTTTGTTTTGAGAGGATATGTATGGATCTGTGAGAGCAGATTGCTTGCTAGTTAGCATGCTGGCGAGCCAGCTAGCCGCCATGATTCGGCAGAGCGTGTAAATCTCAGGGCAAATCAATTCGGCAGCATTCTTCTCACGACTGAGAATGTTCTTGAGTGTGTTCCTGTTGTAAAATCTCCACATTTGCCATTCCATATCTTTTCCAGTGCTAAATGGACAGCCACAGGGGAGATGTAGCATGTTTCTGAATTGAAAATCAGAGTCAAAGATATGATTAAATATGTCTCATACATAGTACTGTAACAGTATAAAAACAATTCTATTATACATCAATAGTTCATTTAGGGAATTTTTAAATGATATAAAAATTAGCTCTTAGCTTTTTTTTCTTATTTTCTTTTTTACAGTTCCAGTAAAATCCTTTTTTTTTTTTTGATGACTCAACGTGTACTAATTTTGTATTCGGTCAATCAAATGCTCTCTAGGATATCCATGCGCCGTCCCCAGGGGGTGTGTCTTGCTCTGCAGTAGCAGCCCATTAGCAGAAAATCCTGGTTCATTATGTCTTCCTGCACACGGTTCCCTTTTCCAACTATCGCTTGTGGAAGAAGAAATAGATTTAATAATAAAAAGATTTTTTTCATTTGAAAGAGAGTGAAGGGTTTTTTTTGGTAACTGTCTCAGAGCTTTTCGATTCAGGAACTTTGCTGCGTCAGCCTGATGGAGAACATGGTTCAGTCTTTATTCTCTAGCAGCAGGAGTCAGTAATATCACTTTATCTCCCACTTAGACATGTCTAGCTAGCTAAGCCACTGTCACTTTCAGGTGTGTTGTGATTGGCCGGAGGTGTGGCATGGCATATTTCCAACAGTTTGTTTTTCAACACTGCACGACTGATAATTCTAAAAAAATACTGTACGTCAACAAGATGAACCTAAATCACAACACTCAGGAAGCTTCATGAGGATTTGAAAGACACTGGAAAGAATCATCGAGCGTGAGAGAGAAAGACAGCGAGCTAAAGTCTCCCGTCTCCCTCCGAGCGCTGTTTATCCAGAGCTCTTCCTGCAGAGAGGGTCGATAGGAGATCTTCATCATTCTGCTTCATCAGACACATGGCACTAATGAGGCAGAGAAAAGCTGACGGATCACTTTGCACTCGCGCACACACACACGCCACTGATCAAAAGTTTGGAATCAATGTTGCTGAAGATAAACTCCATGTTGTTGCAGAACAATTGATAAATAATCATTTCACTATAATGCTGTTCTGCGAGTTTACCGGTCTCGCATCAACATTACTGAGAGACAAGTCCATGACTGAGAGAAAAATGAGACACAGCATCGAGAATAAGGATCCAATAATGTATTTATTCAAGCATAGGTTCTAATTCTGTGTTGTTATTGGTCCATAAGGTGTCATAGAGTTTTCTATAACATCGGTGGAGATGTTTATGTAACATGATTGAAAGGAGCCTCCTGTGTCAGTGCTTTGTAACAGTTGTCGAACATCTTCAGAACAGAGCAGTTTAACTTTTACTTCTAGCTTATTATCAGAAAAAGAAAAGAGGCTGCCGCGAGTGTGCTCCTCCCCTCCTGTGCAGGGAATGTCGGGTAAGGGAACTTCTCTCGACAAAATTCCATTATTCGAAACTCCCTGCAACATCATTAGTGTGATGTTAGCTCCATGGTAACATACAGTAAGCTTCTCGGATACCCATTGCTTCTGCTGTGGAAATTTCAAACTATGAAAAAATTTTAATTGAAAACATTTATTGAAAAATACCATTAGAAACCATATAGTATTGAAAATGTATATAACTCATAAATCATTGTTTTATTTACATGATGTAGAGCAAAATTACTATTATTGTACAGTTTTTATACAAATGCTATATATTAGTAAGTATTTATCGATTAAATTGAATGTAAAACTATTGCATCATAGTACTACTGTCTCATCTCTATAATAATGATAATAAATATATAAATCCCTTTTTTGAGCTCCATTTTTTTTCGTGTCTTCCAGCGAAGAGCAGTGACTGAGAGTCAAGTTAAGTAGGTTTTTATCGTCATTTAAATCATATACAGTTCAGCACACTGTGAAATGAAACAACGTTCCTCGAGGACCGAGGTGCTACCAACAACATAAATTAACAAAACTAGTTAAGACACCTAATTAGCTAACTAGCTAAGACAACAAATTAACACCATAAAATAAGTAAATTATCTCAGAATTACACAAGAAGACAAAAGACAACATAAAGTGCATTTGTGCAAACGTGCACACAGTAACAAACACGACACAATGCAATACACTGTGACAATGTAGCGCCGAGCAGTACACAGGGCTGAATTGAGGTAGTGCAAATAAATTGTCCATGAGATGGTAAATGCAGTAAACGATAAATATGTCGTGTAAAGGCTCAAGTGAACACCCATTGTTCCCCACACAGTTTCCTTTGAACTGAGCAGTTTTGCTCCCTGTGGTTTGCTAAACACTGTGCAGTATATTTCGTCCTTCAACCCGATCTTAATGCAGCCTTGTTATTTTAGTAACAATAACCCCGTCCCTGGGTCCGATCGGATGAATGTTATCTCTCTTACTTACAGACTGAAGGTACTCAAGATGTATTATCAGCTTACTCTGAGGTAATATAAAGGCTAGCTGAATGAGTGGAAAAACTTCACCACACACACACACACTCACACAGAAACACATTCTCTATCTCTCTCTCAGGTGTGTATGAGGAATGGTGAGATTTCACTTTTGCATCACCAAATAATCCCTGTAAATACAATAATAAACAGGAAATGAGTCGCCGATGCACTGTGGCGGTTTGTAGTTTGAACACTGTCCAGGTTTAGAGGCGCAAAAAAGTGTTTGAAAAAGTGTTTCATATCGTCTCTGTGCTTGAATTAATGGGGTTTGAATGTCACCCCTCTGAGTCTGTGCTTGTTGAGTTTCATTCCACAGTCCAAAGTCTTGTGCTGTAAGATAAGTGGCATTTCCCAATTGTGCTTGTGTCCTGCAATGAGTTGGAAGGATACAGGGTTTATCCCACCTTGTGTCCTAATTCCATGTGATCAGCTCCAGGGCCCAAGGTAAAGCGGTATGGTCAATGGAGGAACCACCTATAATAAACATCTTAACCGGCTCCATGCTTTTCCAAAAAAAAAAAAAAACTCATCAAATCCATTTATAGGTCTTTCCCCTCAGTTTCATTTCATCATTCATTCGTTTACTATGAAGAGATCTTTGTCCTGCATTTACCTTCATTTGTTCTAAATAGAGGCAAATGCAGACATGAACAAGAAACATCAAATACTGCATATACATTCTAGATAACTTACTCATGACTCCAGTTGTTCCCTCAGCTCTAGAATCATGGGCTTGAGCCTGAGCTAGGGTTATTGCCTTTACAGAGGTTGAAGGTTGTGTCCACACGCTGGATTTTCCCTGCCACAACATGCCAGAAGATGAATTTTCTACGCTACACTGCACCTACAAATGAATACATTTTTAAAATTAGGTGCGTGTGTATAGCGCCTTGCAATGATTCAGAAGACTTCTGCTCAATTTTAAGTTTACAGAGACAAACTAAAGAGTCGCATTTTCAGTAAATATTGAAGCAGAAACATAAAGTCAACAGCACCCCGTTTCCTCTGTCTCACATTCCACCGTGGCCAACCATCACCCGGACCGTTTCCAAGCACAAGGACTGCCTTTAAGGCTTCATTTCCATCAGCGCTGTTTATTCAGACCATCACATACCTGAGGAAAAGGCAGGTTGTGTATTTTTAATAAATCATAGCGTGGTACTGCTATAAAATCTCCTCTGATAGCCAGGGTCAGTGGGACACAACAGTGCCGAATCATAATCCCTTTCAACTGTAGCTCTACTGCCACCATGTGGAGAGCAGCAAAAGTTTCTAAAGGAAAAAATAACCCACAAAGAAAATGGACCGATTCAAGGACTTCCACATGTCTCATTTTACATCGATGCTTAGCATTTTTCTGCTTCAGTGTAATTTGAGCATAGCTTCTTCCCTTAACATTCAGCAACTTGCTCTACAAAGTGCTTTAAATCATGTGACAGGCTAGGAAATACAGCAGCAAACTAAAAATAGCATGCAGTGAGGGGAAGCACATGCAACTCCAAAACCAGCCACACACACTGCTTATATATTTGCTTCTAAGTGCATTTTTATTGATTGTGTGCTATTACTCCATGTAATACTCCATTAGAAACTCATAATGATGCCTAGAATGTCCTTTAAAACCCACAATAGCATCTAAAATACAGATAAAGCACACATACTGTGCTATAATAATGCTAAACACCCATAACTTTGGCAACACGGAGGTGTAGTGGTTAGCACGGTCATCTGGCACTTACAGGTTCAATTCCTGCCTCCGTGTGCATGGAGGTTGCATGTTCTCCCCATGCTGGGTGGGTTTTTCTTCCAGTAGCCCAGTTTCCTCCCACAGTCAGAAGACATGCAGATTAGGCTAATTGGTGTTCCCAAATTTCTTGTGAAGGAGTGTGTGTCTACTGTATGTGTGTGTCCCCTGCGATGGACTGGCACCCTGTCCAGGGTGTACCACACCGCGTGCCCCAAGTCTCCTGGGATAGGCTCCAGGCCCCCGACGACCCTGAATACAGGATAAAGCGGTATAAACGGAGTAAGTGACCCATAATTCTAGAATACACCATCAAATGCAAAACAGCAGCCGACTTTTACACTGCAACAACTGTAGCAGTATATGACCATAAGTGTGTTGTTAGACCACATTAATGCACATAGGAGCATTTTCGATGTGTATTATAGTCCCTTTTGCCCTTCTTACAGCATATATGAGCACTTTAGATAATATAGGTATTTATGCATACTTAAGACTTTATAGACATTTCTAGATGTTATTGGGCCAGACAAGACTGTACAACCAGCCCGAAGCCAAGAGCTTCTCACATTGTTTAAAGAGAGACCTGGGGTCCGTTCTTCGTACGTCGTTAACTCAGTTAGCTGGATTTGATTGTTGTGGATTTGTCCTGATCTTGGATTGTTTCGTTCTTCGATGCGCTTCTAGCATTTGTTGTCATAGCAACATATCCGTAAGCTTGAACCTGCTCGGGAGCAGGTTTATTTCATGTAAACAGGATTTAGCCTGCGCTCCTGGCGGGTTATGATTGGTTGAAATGGCGAGGTCACATCTGATTGGTTAAAGAGCATGACCGACTCACGTGGAAAAAGAAAAGTATATGCCCCCTGCCATGGACTCCCCCACCCACACACACACACACACATAATCACTATCAAATATTATATATGAACATAAATTCATAGGTTTATTATTATCAAATATGATATTACTATTATAATAAACCCTCGGCACGAGACAGCCGTCAAGACCATTAATACAAATTCTTGTATAATGTTTATTTTGTAACATTTATTTTTCAGGGGTTTGTCATAAAAATATGCTAATAAATATTTATATATATATTAAAAATTTATATTTTATAATGATAAATTGGACGAAACTAATTTTATTATAAAATAAACAATATAAAACTATACATAATATTTCTATTTTTTCATATACAACATATTTATTTTCATATTGCTTATTTTATTTTATTGTCTCATGTAATTTGTAATTTGTAAACCATTAACCTATAAATTTATGTTCTAATATAATATTTGATAGCGATTATGTAGGGGGGCAATCCATGGCAGGGGGCATTTCAGCGCATAACACGTGTTACAAATAAAAGTTGAGCCGCTCTTTTTCCATTTCGTCAACCAATCGGAGGGCTTGTGATCAGTTTTTCTACTGTCGATGCATATCGCCTTTTAAACCAACGCACGAGCGCGCAATAATCCTAGACAACTCAATCCAGCTCTACTAATCATCAACAACAGGTGAGCTCGAAGAACCGACTTAGCCAGATCGTAATTAGCACGATAATCTCATCTTAGATGTGTCAATTCATCTCGGATGTGTCAAGCGACGTACGAAGAACGGACCTCTGAACTAGTTTGTTCGCAAACAAGATAACTGCATCCTCAGAGTTTGGGAGGGAGAGAGACAGAATCAGGGCTAACAGCTGACCAAGCCCTTACAGCATCTGTCTGGCCTTATAGGTCTTTGGTGCATCCTTAATCCTTATAAAATGTACATTAACATTTTTGCACATTACAGTTTGTTCTACCGAAACATCACTGAGTTCTTGAAGTTCCATAGCAAAGATTTTCAACTCTTGTCCCAGAGGGCCAATGTCCACCAAAGTTGTGTGATTCCTCTGCTTAAAGAAAGCTGATTCACCCAATCTGTTAATTACCAGGTTGAGGGGCGTGTGTATACGGTGCAGGTGAAATACAAAATGTGCTGGACACTAACCCACCAGAGCCCTGCTTTTTAGAATAGTTTATTAGAAGCATGCATAAATAAGAAAACTTGAGAAAATGCTAACTTCAGAAAGGTGGAGTTACTAGATCTGATATTTGTTTCACTTAAATATTTTCCTTCTTTTGCAGAAGAGGTGATGTAAAGTGTTAATTATAGCTATGCAACCAAAACAAAGGAGTAATAAACATACTCTACTTATGTGGGTAAATGTGTTCATTCGTGTGCAACAGTGTGTATTTAAAAAAAATAAATAAAAAGGAAACCAAACACAGACAAGTGTTTTTTTTCTGCATTTTATTCAAGTTTCTCACAAGATATGATTACGCTTCAATTATACAAAAAGGTCAACGGCTCTTTCTCTCCCACTCCAAAAATCAGGGCTGTTGTGCTTCCCTCAGCACAGCGGACATCTGACATTTACAGAGAAAAACTGAAAAACGACAGCTGAACTGCACAAGTGGCCCAAAAAAAAAAGAAGAAAAATTACTACTCTACTATACGACCATGACATGACAAGCAACAATACCGGGGTCAAAAATGCTTAAGTTCAGTATGAGAGCTCCTCCTGCAGTCAGATCAGATAACAGGGCTGAAAGATCAACGTGATTTTAGCATTACAGTAAAATTAATCTTTATAAAAGCTACAAATTAAGACAGCACAGGAAGTGAGAGAAGAGTAAATTAAAAAGAGAAACAAAAAGGGCCAGTTATGTAGTCATATATTAAAAAGAACAGGAAGTCATGTTAAGGCAATTTCACCTTCTCTCCATACACAACATTCTCAGACTGACTTGTATACAAAAGAAGAAAAACAAATGATTTCTCTCCCACCCTTTAGCGCCTTTTCTCTTTTCGGTCAGATTTGCGATCCCGTTCGCTGCGTGACGACCGTTTTCCCGACCTGCTTCCATCTGAACCCGTCCTCTTCCTGTCCTTCTCCTTGGACCTTTCTTTCCTGTCTCTGTGCCCACCGCTGCTTTTACTTGTCTTTTGACTCCTGTCGTTCTTTCTCCGTTCCGAATTCCTTCTACGACGCTCTCTGCTGCGGCTGCGTGATCGAGAGCTCGATGAAGAGGACGACGAGGCAGACGAAGAACTGCTAGAACTGCTGGAGGAAGAGCTCGAGCCGCTAGACGAAGAACTGGACGAGGAGCTCGTGGAGGAGCTGCTGCTGCTCCTCTGGCTTCTGCTCTGTGATGTCTGGGTCTTAGCTCGGCCCCGTGCCTCATCCACCACCACCTCCTCCTCCTCTGGTTTCTTTGCTTCTTGAGGCTCCATGACTACTTCCTGTGGCTGCTTTACGTCTTTTTCTGGTTGTTCAGTATGTGTTTGGGGCTCAAGAGACCCACCTGGCTCTGCGCTGTCTTTCATTATGGGTTGTGAGGAAACTTCAACAGGAGGATCTTTAGATTCCTCAGCTTGGACTTGTGTGTCGTTGTCAGCAGTTTTGGGGGATTTGATGTCATTTTCCTGGAGGCTCTCCTTCTCCTGCTCCTTTTCCTTCTCTTCATCCCTGTCGTTACCTACCTCATCTACCTCTGGACTCTTCTCCTGCTCTTCTTGCTGCTGTTGCTGTTCTCCCTCTAAATCCCTTACTACCATCTCAACCTCCATCTTCTCCTCTACCTCTCTATCCTCCACAGCCACCCTTCCCTCTTCACCCTCCTCCTCTTTTTCTACCTTCCCCTCATCCTTCTCCATAGCTTCCTCCTCCTCCTTCTGTTCTTTCTCCCCCTCTACCTCCCGATCCCTGACCTCTGAACTCCCCTCCCTTTCTTCCATTTCCTCCTCTGCTTCCTCCTCATCCTCATCCTCCATCTCTACATCATGTCGTTTACCTGTCAGCCTCTCCTTCTGCTTACCCTCCTCTTCATCTTCCTCTTCTTTCTTCCGCCCTTCAGCACTCTCCATTTCCTTTTTGCCGGCACGCTGAGACTGACGCCTCGGCCGAGCCTCCATCTTGTTCAGGTGCTCAGCAAAAGCCTCACGCCTCTCATCAAACATGGCTGCAAACCAACGAAACAGGAAATACCAAAAAAAGAGAACAAAAAATTAAAAAACATTAATTTCTCACCTTTTACAAGAACCTCCTCCTCTTACATAACTGTTTACATTTTTCACTAAACCATAATGTAGGATTAGAGAAAACATGCGCATCTGAAACTATCAAAACTAGGTTAATATCTTTATGCGCTTACATCTAAACATGCAGGGAGAAGAAAAAAAAAAAAGAAGAAAAAAAAAAGATAATAAGTTCTAAAAATAGAACAAACACTAAATTAAAATTTATGGGTATAGCACTTTTATTAATTGACACTGTTGCAAAGCAGCTTTACACAATCAAAATAAAAAATATTTAAATCACCACAAGCTATGTCTAACTTTTCGGAACTAACTTTTCCATAGAGTTTTAAAGTTAGCAACTTTTACTTGTTGCATAACGAAGCACGCAGGACACTTTACCGTTCATTTTTTTCTGAGACTCATCCAGGAGCTTCTGCGTAGCTGAACATATGCGGCCTGGCAGGTAGAGAAGCGGAGGCTTGGTCTTTGTCCGAATAAACTTGATAATCTTAGAATTGTGGGCGTTCCACTCCTCTTGCTGAGAGGGAAAAAAATTAATAATGTAGCGACAAATAAAATCAATTTACAAAAATACTACACATTAAACATGCTTTAAGGTTCATTAAAAATCGGGAACTTGTACATCTACAATATGGTAAAGGCTCTAAATTACTTTACATACATAATACTTAATTAATTAAAGCCTCGAGTTGCATTGCTGTAAATTAAACAGAAGCCTGGTGAGCCAGTGAGATACCACACTAAGCCAGGAACATGACAGGAGTGCTTATAAAATTATAATTCAGCTAAACGATGATGGATAAAGTGGAAGATTACCAGCTGAGCCAGCTCTACTTTATGCTCCAGAAGCCTGAGCTCCGTCTGCTTGGCTCGTCTCTCTTCGAACAGCTCGCGTCTCTCGCTCTCCACTTTCTTACGCTCTTGCTCTGCTTGCACTTCCAGCTTCTGTTCAATTTCCTGCCGTCTTTTAAGCTAAAAGGGCAGGGGGGGTGTTAGTTGTGGGTTTCTTTCTTTTATTTTAATTTTTTTAAGCTAACATTATCCTTCCCTCATTTAAATCCGTTTTGATTAGAACTACAGATTCTGAAACTGTAATTAAGAGAATTAATCTGAAATTATAGCAAGAAACAAAAGAAACTGTAAAATTAAACAAACTAATGAAAAGTTAATAGACTTTCTTAAAATACCCTGTCTGTAGACACTGTCGACTCCTGCTTAAATTTCTGCAGCGTTCCCATCAACAGGCCAAACATGCGGCGATTTCTACAGGGGAGGGGGAAAAAGTGTGAAATTTTTAATTTTTATGATAAAGACGCATCATGGTGTGTCAAAATCATAATTCATACATAATTTATGTGAAACTAAATCTGATATAAAGTGGAGATTTGGGGGAGACCACTAGGTGACAAAAGCAAACATTCCAAAACAATTTTTGGAATTTTTTTTTTAATCCAAAGTGTATGATATGCTGTATTGAGAAGTGAAGAGCAAGATACAATATGATGTCTTATAACTCATAATTAGTACTAAGCTGTGAATAAATATAACTGGGTGAGCCTCCTACCTTTGCTTTCCTTTCTCATCCATGGTCTGATCTTGAATAAGATCTCGACGTGTGCGCTCCTTGGAGGTAGCGACTACTGATGACTGCAACGCTGGCTGCATGAAGAACACATTTACCAGATTGTCATTTATTCACAGTTTTATAACATTATTACAAATAGGTAAGTTTAAACACACATCGTCATGTTAAAGTGAGTGGAGCTCATCACAAACACCAATGTCTAATTTTGTATTTACGTAAGCGGATACGAGGTGCGAGTAAGCCTCTTGCTAATAATTTTGTTAATTTTAAGCAAAAGGTCTGTTTTTGGGGCACTTACTTTTTTGACATCGTCCTCATCCTCAGCGTCGCTGTCATGCCGTGAATCTCTCCTGGCTCGCTGATCCCCTGCCAGCCTGTGGAGAGAGGTAGAGGAAAAAAAAAAAAAAACATTAACGCAAACTTGGGGAGGGAAAAAATGATCTGGTGTAAGAACCATTTTTGTTTATAAGCTGTCGTCTGGATTTTATACCTCAAGAGTGCCCCTTCAACATCCCTCTGTTTGGCTGCGGGTCCTCCACCGCCATCGGAGAGTCCACGCCTTCAGAGAGACAACATAAATTAAACTCAAGCCTTTGATTATAACATTTCCAGCATCCTCATTTGAAAGGATATTAAACATACCTCAATATGTTGATTCCTCTGCCCCTACCTCCTCCACCTGGGCCTGTAAGGGAAAGCCGTCTGGTCTGACCCGGCCTGCCAAGAAAATCATACACATTAAATCATGATGAAAACACTGTGAAAGGGGGACACTGAATTTTAACAGACACACACACACACACACAGAGGATACTATCAGAAAAGGAACATATACACAAATGCACTACGAACACACAAGACAAGTTTTTGAACAATTTTATTCTCTGAGGTCTAGTTAATGCACAAGCTTACTAATAAACTGTTTAATTTACCAAGTAGAAGAGCATGTTCAGTGGCAGTCTTTTTTCACAGAGCTGCTCTACAGACACTCATAAAAACATAGACTGCTAACACATCTTTATAATGTCTGGGACGTGATTGGGATTCTTGGTCAGGACAATCCCAAAGCTGTTACTCATTTTAGGTATTTATGCACCTCTTCCTTTATAACAGACTTCTGCCACTTATGCACGCTAATCTAATCTGACCATCAATTATCTGAGTTTTTGCACTGTTGTAACTTTTAGTGTATAACTAATCGCTACAAGATCTCAAAATTAATGCACGTGATTAATCTAGAAAATTTAACGTGTTACTATTTTTAAAAGAAAATTAATTGCATGACAAAGTTTGGCCCTAATGGCTTCCCATAATCACAGGGGCTGAGAGAGATTACATTACATTTTACATTTGGGCATTTGGCAGACGTTCTTATCCAGAGCGACTTACTTTTTTTTTTTATCTCATTAATACATCTGAGCAGTTGAGGGTTAAGGGCCTTGCTCAAGGGCCCAACAGTGGCAACCTGGTGGTTGTGGGGTTTGAACCTGGGATCTTCCGAACTGTAGTCCAATGCCTTAACCACTGAGCTACCCCTGGCCCATAATAGCACATTTAACGCAGATAACACGGACAATAAGATGGATACTAAGATGATTGAGAAAACGTCACCAGGTGTGCTGAAGATCAAGTCTCATTATGAAAAGCTTGCAGATGCAAGTTTGGATATAACCAAAGTTGTTTGCTGAAGCTTTTTTTTTTTTTAACGAGAATACATGAAGTGCTACTTTTATTGCACTTACTGGAGACCACTGGACATCAGCAAGTAAAGACAGCTATCCAAGTGCAACAGCACATTTAATCAATGACAAAACTGCGCTCAGAATCCGTTTGCACTAACCAATTTGACATGCATTTCTTTATTCCTACACTGCACGTTTATAATACAAGCAAATCTGAGTATTTTAAAATTGTGATTAATCACAGTAAGTCCATGACTGATTAGATACATTTTTAATTGTTTGCCAGCATGTACGTTTACACGCACGCACATAATTTATATTTTGTTTTCTTTTAGTCATGTCAGTTGGTTTAATACAATAGACATGTAGTTGCACTAGCAAGAATGTTACCTTGTTCCTTGCTACTGGATTTTCTTCGGGACCAATAAAGCAGCTATCCATCTATCTATTTATTTACCGTACAACGGTTGCGTCCTGAATAAAAGTGTACACTACACAGGGTAGGAGCCAAAAGACCTTCTCATCACATAGGGCACTTGGTTTTCCATATACATGCTACTCAAACTCGGCCTTCTGGTAGTCACAGTCACGCTAGTGCGTAATGTTAACACATTTACACTTAAAACTTTATTGTGACTCTCTTTTTAGGTGGGGGATGTGGGATTTACACGACCGCATTTTTCTTGCTAGTTGTGCTAATTCATCTAACGATACCTTGGGTCCAGACAGCATGGCTGAACTAGCATTTAACTAGCACAGCTAGAGATCTACGGTTTAAGTAAAAATCGAACGATTTGAATGAATTAAAAATAATTATAAATAAAATGACCAAATCGATGAAATAAAAATATTTTGTTTAAAATCGATCATATTTGTGGCGCTGAGGGAAACACTCCAGGGAAATTAGCATGCTAACCTTGCTAGGCTAACAAGCTACGTCTCGCTTGTTAGCCGTTCAGCTAAACGTCCTACAAAAAAACAGTCAAGTTTAATTCGCATACCTTAACTCGTTCGGGTCCCTTCCAGTTAACTTTTTTATATTTTCGTCCACATTCTTTAAGCTCTCTTTGGCTTTTTCGAGCTGGTCCTGTAAAGCTCGCACTGCCACCGCCATAGCGCTGCTAGTCAGCCGCCGTTCTGCTAACACGCACGCACCGCTGTGGGGCGCTAAAAAAAAAAAGAATGGGTGTGAGCAGGAAGCGCAAAGGGAGCCGCGTGATTGATAGAGGAAATAACCAATGAGAAGTGAGAATGAGCCAACACTCGCGTTGACTGACAGAAAAGATAGGCAATAGAAATTGGCTTAACAAGTTGATGGGTGGGTCAAACAGGCGCCATTTCTATTTTACGACTAGCAGTGAATAAAGTGAAACTAATAATAAATTATTTATTACATTAATTAAATTATCAAAATAAGCTAAAGACTATTGGTTAAATAATCACCAAACATATTAAACAAACAAAAATATCCAGTAATATTTCAGATTTATTTTTCTTTAGGATGTAAAGAAACCTAAATTTATATTTTAATAAATAGAAGTAGAAGTTTAAACAGTTTTAACGAAAAATTTGTTTGTATATACATAAAACATGGTATTTATATTAAACACTTTTACACTAAGGCACTTTCTCACTCACTTATCGCCTATACCGCTATATACTGCATACCCTGTACAGGGGCCTGGAGCCTATCCCAGGAGACAAGGCAGGGTACACAATGGACGGGGTGTCCATCTATCACAGGACACGCGCACACACACTCTCACTCATTCATGACAATTAGCCTAACCTGTATGTTTTTGGAGCATTGGAGGAAACCACAGTACCCAGAGGAAACTCACCAAGCAGGTAGGAAACATGCAAACTCCAGTCGCACAAACCTGAGGTGGAAATCAAACCCAGATCCCAGTGGTGCAAGACCACAGTGCTAACCACTAAGACTAAAGCATTTTATTATGCAATAATATGGAATACTGTTTAAGATTACATGTATACACAGTAAAATAAATAAGAAAGAAAAAAAGAATTATGTTGGATTGCAATCAAAAGAGAATTTAATGTCTGATATAAAATTTGAACATAAAACTAAATCTAAGCAAACAACTGTAATGTAAGGTAGTTTATTTCAGAACAACTTCAGGTTTTAATATTTAGACATTTACCACAGTCATTTTTTTTTACATGAGATTCAGAATACTGACAAGAAAAGTACAGTGAAGGCTTGATGATATAAAGGATTCCTCTTTATTCCACCCTCCTTACAGACTAATACAAAAGTGTTCAGAAAAGAAAAGTCATGTCCAAAAGCTTGGGTGTCATCTTCAGCTCCGCTCTTCACTCTTTATCAGCTAAATCATTTTGTTCAAAATACCTAAAAATAAATAATAAAAAATAAAAAAATCAACAAATATTGTACATTTGCACAGACAATATAAAAAAATAGGAAAACAAAATGAAAGTTTGTGTTTCTGTGAAGAATCCTTTATTGTTTAATAAGGATCATGATTTCAAATGAAGAATTAAGATTTTAATCAGTATTTGTTTTTAAATGGTTTAAGGATTTACAATATATTGCTAAAAGTATTCGCTCGCCTGCGTTCATATGCATATAACTTGAATAATTCTTAATCCATAGTGTTTAATATGATGTTGCCCACCCTTTGCAGCTATAACAGCTTCAACTTTTTTGAGAGGGCTTTTCACAAGGTTTAGAAGTGAGTTGGAATGGAAATTTATGACCGTTCTTTCAGATGCGCCTTTGTGAGATCAGACACTGATGTTGGAACAAGAAGGGGCCGTCCCCAAACGGTTCCCACAAATGGAGCGTGAAACTGTCCAAGCTATCTCAGTATAACAACCCAACACCAGTTCCAACATGACTGTGCACCAGTGCACAAAGCAAGGTCCATAAAGACATGGATGAGCGAGTTTGGTGTGGAAGAACTTGACTGGTCTACACAGAGTCCTGACCTCAACCTGATAGAACAGCTTTGGGATGAATCAGATGTACCTCACAAATCCGCTTCTAAAAGAATAGTCGAAAGTTCCCATTGACACACTCCTAAACCTTGTGGAAATCATTCCCAGAAGAGCTGAAGTTGTTATAACTGCACAGGGTGCGCAACATCATATTTAACCCTATGGATTAGGAACTAAATTGTTACTCAAGTACATGTGAAGGCAGGCAAGGGAATGTTTGTGGCAATATAGTGTATCAATATTTAGAATATGATATACAGTGCTGTGCAAAAGATATTTGCCCCTTCCTGATTTTTTTTGCACATTAGTCACATTTAGATGAATAAGAACATCAAACAAATTTTAATACTACACAGTAAACCCCAATAAATATAAAATGCATTTTTCAAATACTTTATTAATTTAAAAAAATGTCCAAATAAATTGTGATTACACATATTTTTTTGGACAGCTAAGTTAAATTTCAGGTACCTCACCCAGGCCTGATTACTGACAGATCTGTTCAGTCAAGAAATCTCTTAAATAAAGCTGTAATATATAAAATTGCAATAGTAAAATAGTAAAAAGGGTGACAAATATGCAAATAAAATAAAAAAATATTCCCCATGGATACCCGGCCTAGCCTTGATGTTAGTGTGTTAGTTACCGTGCTACTATACAAATCATCAGGTTCAGTGCTGATAATCGCTCATCATCTTTATTCTCCTGCAACAGAAAAGGAAGTGATGTAATATCCTTTGAAACTTACAAGGAAGCAAATTACGCACATAGAGGGATATATGAGGTACAGTATAAGAGTGTGTGAGTACCATTTGAGCCCGCACTGCAGAGCATCTCCTTGCCAGCTGTCTGATGAGAGAATGAGCTTCAGGTAGAAGAGGTTTGTCAAGACATGCCAGTAAAGCGTAAAGCCATCTGCCCTGTGAACACACACACACCAACATTCCAGACTTATTTATATACGATATACACCCACATATAAACATAAACATGCCATGTACTGCAAGTTTTCTAACTTTAGTGTCCTTTTGTAATAGATCCTGTATAAGGAGTAATGGAATTTTATACACTGTAGTATAGTATTAAGTCAAATTAAAAACAAAAATCAGATAATTTATTAAAACAAAAACTTATTAAATCAACTAAATATCATCGACCATATGATTTTTTTTTTTTTTTTACTGAACTTGAGCCAAAGTGAAATCCTGTCTGATCACGATATGATAGAAAGATCATGTTCACACACCAGCTGAGGAACAAAGTCGTTCTCCTCAAACCAGTTGATCAGGTACTCGAGTACGGCTGAGACGGTGGACTGAGGAGCAGAGAGCAGTAAAGCCATTAACGATACAAACTAACTAAACGAGACATTGCTGATCTAACACGCATGACTGGTGTTAACAGTCAGCCTGTGCAGGCGTAGCGATACCTGAGTGAGCTTACTGACGATGCTGAGGAACGGAGGGAAGCCGAGCTGAGGAACAGAAGAAGACAACCGGTGATGAATGTCTCCTCTTTTGTTCATGAGGGAACAATGCAATGAACAAGACATGTCTTAAACACAGTTATGTAATATTACACCCTAAGATTCTTTTACAACAAATATATGAAAACACTAAAAGTGGTTTTTAGACCTTATACCATTTTTTTTTCTGATATAAAGCATTATATACAGGTGCCAACTCTGACATTTAAGAGGAGTGTGTGTGTGTGTGTGTGTGTGTTCTCTTATACCTTTACGTAATCTAGTCCCGGACTCTGTGTGTCTCCGTCACTAACATTTTGATAAATATTTACACCTAAACAAAATCTCTTCCATTCATCTTCATCATCTACTTGGGGCTGAAAAACAGAAAAAGAAAAGAAAAGGATGGGATTTTTTTTTTCATTTATTATTATTGTTTATTTTTTTGGATTAACTTTTTTTGGAAATCAGATTGTTGGAGGGAAAAATCAAAAAAGCAAATCAAAAGCTTTGGTTTCCAGTGGTTGCTATGTTGATGCAACATTCACCTGAACCTTTAATCTAGGGTTCTGGTCTCTTTAATATTATCATATTTATTAAAGTATGTGGTTGAAGAATATTTGATTTATGCATGTGTATGGGTATGTACATTTGGGTGTGTATGTATGTTTGTACGTGCACTTCAAGGTTATCACCATGACGACATTATCATCCAGAAGCTGGGATTTCCAATGCTGCCGGTGTCTGGAGACACTCTGGAATAGAAAACAGAAAAAAACTTTAGGTCACCATCATGGAGAAAAGACAGGAACAACATTGTTGTAAGAGTGGAGTGGTCTGATTAGATGAAGTAGAATTACTGTTATTCTTTTCCTACAAAAGCAGAAACATGTGCCAAAGATTAATTTATTCATTCATCTTCTATACTGTTTATCCCGTGTGGAGTGTTGGGGGGGACTGAAGCCTATCCCAGAACCGGGGTACACCCTGGACAAGGTGCCAATCTAACGCAGGGCACCTCACAATTTGGGAATGCTAATTAACCTAATCTGTACGTCTTTGGACTGTAGAAGAAAACTGGAGGAAACTCTACACACAGACCCGCGGCGGAAATCGTTTAGCAACCTGCACTAGAGGTGCGACAGTGCTAACCACTGCGTCTCCATGCTGCCCCCTGCAAATGATCACAGTTTTTATTAATTAATGAGCTGCTGTACTTTCTATTCATATCCAGCTACATTCAATGCTGTGTAATGTTAGAGAATCCTCTCTCCCTTATCGCAGCTATAAACACTCAGCCCTTCACCAGCCTGTCATTATTCTCTCCTACTGCGACACCGAGGATGTGGGAACATCTGACTGGCATTTAGGCATTTGGCAGAAATGTACAGAAAAACACGCTGTTGCTATAAAAACCATAACATATCAGAACGAGCGCATTAATATAAACCTGCATTACATATAAATAATTAATCACTACCTCCTGACCAATCAGAATGCAGAAAGTTTTAAGCATGTTATAAGGAATCAGGATTCCAAAATCCACCTGTAAAATGTTAATGTTAGAGTGTTTACAGAGCGTGCAGTGTGTGATAATAACGGACCTGTCGGATCTGAGAGAAGCTGCTGACTTGTTGCTGTTGCCACTGCAGGCTGGGAGAGAAACCCTGAGGAGCTGCATGACACTCTGACACCTACGCCAACACACATAAATTTTAAATTCAAATTCAAATTTTATTTGTCTCATGCACAGTCATACACAGTACGCGAAATATATAAGAAATATAAAACCCTATACATACAACCTGTATGTACAAGAAACAAAATAGCAGTTAAAGTGGAAGTAAAAATGTAAATAAATGGAAATGTCCAGAAAGTGTGCAAATGTGCAGCACACAAACACAGCACACACACAGACTGCTTTCCCATGATAAATAAATTAGTGTGTGCATGTATGGATGGTTCCACTATCACACTTACAGAAACATTTACAGACTGTTTTTTGTTCAGTTTCCTCGGATCGATCTGAGCAACCACAACGTCCGGGCACAGCGATGCTTCTCGTCTGAAATGAGAATCATTCTTTAATCACTCATTGTCTATACAGCTTTATCTTATATACAGGTCGCAGGGTTGGTATGGAGCGTATCCCAGGAGACAAGACAGGCTACACCCTGCACGGGAAACATACACATACACACATGCTCATTCACACACTACAGCAAATTAGCCTAATCAGCATGTCTTTGGACTGCGGGAGGAAACCGGAGCACCCGGAAGAAACCCACCACGCTCAGGGAGAACATGCAAACACCATGCACACAGAGCCGAGGCGGGAATCGAACCCGGACCCTGGAGGTGCAAAGCGATCGTGTTTAGTCCTCACCAACCCATGGTCTGTAAATTCTCAGTTATCGGGTTGGATTTGGTGGTTTGCATTCAGAAGTTAGAGTTTAGTGAGGAACAACTGATCTGATACAGAGCTCTGGTATCATGCCTGATTCTGCACTGGACGTTTTCCAGTACAAATTGCCTTCTAATCTATATTAAACACACATTTAAGATGCACAGAGATCTACCTCTTATGTGGTCTTCTTTCAGAATCAATAAACAAGAGCGATACGCAGGGAGATTCGTGATCCCGGTTTATCGCGTCATCATATCGCGCCACACTTACTGGACCTGTCTGAGGTACTCCCTCGGATTCCTTGGTGGTTCGTTCAAGTTAAATTCTTCATCTTCTGCATCACATGGCTCCACGGGTAACAGTCTGGGCATTAACTCCTCCACATCTGACTTCATAGCTGTAATTTTCTAATAAAACTATATAAACACTCGGGTTACTTTTTTCTTTTCTTTTTTTTTATATAAATCACCTTTTGGATTCACTTTAAACGCAACACGTTTTTAAACAACACAATTTCCATCCCAAATACATGTTCATTCCCTACATAAGTGAACTACACATGGCTTAACATAACCCCCTTCTACACACTTCTTAGTGCCCTTCATTTCCGACAGACCTGCCCCAGCAATGACGCAAGGAAAATGCGACGGTTAGTGCGACCATACTTCTTCTTCGTGATTTTTCCAACCCGCGACTTTTCAAACCTGATGGCGCCACAACGCCATCTAATGTTCACAGCGCGCACACCTGTTTCATATTACACAAGTACAGTGTAATATTGAGGGATTTGTCTGTAACGGAATCCACATAAAAAAATAAAATATACTATATATTCTCTTCTGCTCTTCTCTTCTCTCACTCCCTTTCTCTCCCCCTCTCCCTGTCGCATGGATGCCCCGTGTGGTGTGTTTGGGATGCAACTTTTCCATGAAGACGGTCCTGGCCTCGGCTAAAGCAGACAGCTGTTCTCGGGGACGTGTGACTGCAGTCGCTCAATAGTTCAGGACTGGAATTTCCTACAGTCTACCTGAGCCTCCAGTAACTAACCATGTTAACTTTATCAACTGTTATATTGAACTTCCAGCTGCCTAAGACACAGGCCTCGGCTTGTTTATCAGGAACTATCTAATCATTTTGATTTACACACATTTTTCACATTTTATACAAATTTTCTTTAGCTTGTGTAAAGCTGCTTTGCGACAATGACCATTGTTAAAAGTGCTACACAAATAAAATTGAATTGAATATGTAACGCACAGACAAGACACCGAGAAGTCTATTGTAGTTTAACTCATTAGCGTGCATATTAGCATCTTAAACTCTTTCTATTGCGAGCATTGTTTTCTTAAAAAACATTTATATACTGTATATGTAGATATACAGTACTTATGTGTATCCTGAGTTATGGGTTAGATACAGTATGTGTATCCACAACTGCTAAATATATAGCCGTTAACTTACAAGAAAAAGTTTCATTAAAAGACAAAGTTAAAAGACAAAGTTTCATGTAGACCTGAATATTAAGTTTCATTTTAGATTAGTCAAATAGTCCTATAGACAACACATAAAAATACAATAATAATTGTATAATAATCTGAGATATAAATGGTATTCTCTAAATCATCACTTTTGCATTTGTTTGTTTGTTTGTTTGTTTGTTTGTTTAGTTTAAGAGCTATACCCAAATTTGTTCATTTTTCTAGATTTACTATTCTGAACACAGTCTTGTTTTATTGCATATTTTTCAAGATCATTTCATATCTAAATCTGTACCAGGCATTACTCCTTAGTGACTATCCCAACCCTAATGCTTTTCTTAAAAATGAGAATCTACCGCTTTTCCCCTTGAGGTGGGCGTGGCAACACGCATCACTCAACATAGACAGAGTGTGCAGAAGAAACAAAAAGCGAAAGCGCGACAGAGCATTGCTTAATCCAAAAACAAGGGCAGTAGACTATCAAAAACTGAACCTTCAAAGATGAATGCACAGATCAATATATGTTTATTTTTCCTAAAGAAAAAGTTTAAAACCAGTTTTTCTTATATGTTCTAAAACCATGCTCATAATAAAAAGTAGTAATGTGAAGTGCCATTATGAGATAAAACATGGGTCGTAAGTGCAAACATACCAGCAGCATTCTGAGGTGAGGGCGTGTAAAATACCAGAACTAAGAGTCCTTTCATATTCATTTACAGCCCAGCAGCGTGCAAATGAAGATTCACTAAAGATTGAATGGAATAGAATAGAATAGAATAGAATAGAATAGATTGTCTTTTATCTGTCATTAAAACAAGTTCAATTCAATTTTATTTGTATAGCGTTTTTAACAATTGTCATTGTCGCAAAGCAGCTTTACACAATCAAAAGAATTATTTAAGTTTGCATGGAATGTGAGTGTGTATGAATCAAAATGATCAGATAGTCCCTGGTGAGCAAGCCGAGGGCGACAGTGGTAAGGAAAAACTCCCTGAGATGGTAATAGGAAGAAACCTTGAGAGAAACCAGACTCAACAGGGAACCCATCCTCATTTGGGTGAAACAAAAAGCAGGAATTGATCTGCATTCATACTGTGTGTTAGGTGTGTTACCCAGTTCAGCATAACAGTTGATGTTAATTGATGTTAATATGAAGTCCAGGCAGTTATTGGAGACTCAGGTAGACTTGTAGGAAATTCCAGTTCTGAACTATCAACCAACCGCAGCAAAGTCAGGTCCTCAGAAAAACAGCTGTCAACACCAGTCGAGGCCAGAACTGTCTTGATGGTAAAGTGAAACAGTCACCAGACACGAGACGCATCCCAAAGAGACACACGGGCCATCCATGTGACAAGATCTCCAAGCAGAAACGGGGCACCAGGATGGTTTAGACAGGTCCAGAGGGCAGAGGGAGTCCGGATAACTGGCAGCTCAGGAACGACATGTGTAGCTCGACAGAGAGAGGGAAAGAGAGAGAACAGGAGAGGGGAGAGCAGAAGAGGTGAGATTACACCAGTTAGGTATGGTCGCAGTCACTGAGACTGTGTCCGAGTCCTGAACACTATTTGGAAGACTATTCCATAACTTTGGGGCTTTGTAAGAAAAAGCTCTGCCCCCAGTTGCAGTTTTCATAATACGCGGTACTGACAAGCAGCCTGCATCCTTTGATCAAAGTAGGCGGAGTCTGGTATAGTGGAGTCGTGGCGGATCGTAAGACACTAGCAGTTTACTTAGATACTGCGGTGTGAGACCATTTAATGCTTTATACGTCAAGAGTAGTATTTTAAAATCAATTTGAAATTCCACAGGGAGCCAATGAAGTGAAGATAAGACAGATGTGATGTGCTCGTATCTTCTGGTCCTAGTGAGGACTCTCGCTGCTGCATTCTGGACTAGCTGAAGCTTGTTTAAGCACCTTGTTGAACAACCAGACACTAGGGCATTACAATAGTCCAACCTAGAGGTGATAAAAGCATGAACTAGTTTTTCTGCATCATTTAGCGACAATATATTTCTTATCTTGGCAATATTTCTGAGGTGAAAGAATGCTATCCTGGTAATATTACCTACATGTGCTTCAAATGAAAAGCAGGAATCTATAATCACACAGAGGTCTTTTACTGTTGCACTTGATGTCCTGCACACATTGCTCAACTTTAGTAAGCTGGTTTTTCTCATCTGTTTTTGCTGAGACATATAATTGCAGCATATAACTGCAGCATCGTCAGCATAACAATGAAAACTAATACCATGCTTACGGATTATGTTGCCCAGAGGAAGCATGTAAAGGGAAAATAGCAGTGGGCCTAAAACTGAACCCTGTGGAACACCATAGAGAACATGCAGAATAGTCACCATTTAAGTCTATATACTGATACCGATCAGTCAAATAGGATCTGAGCCAGGAGAGGGCTGTACCCTTAATTCCTACTACATTTTCTAATCTGTGAAGAAGAATACTATGATCAATGGTGTCAAAAGCTGCACGGAGGTCGAGTAATACAAGCATGGTTACACAACCCTGATCAGAGGCTAATAGGAGTCATTTACAACTTTAATGAGTGCTGTCTCTGTGCTGTGATGAGGCCTAAATCCTGACTGATACAGATCATGTATGCCATTTCTATGTAGATATGAGCATAGCTGCTCTGCTTCTATCCTTTCTAGAATCTTAGACATAAAGGGGAGGTTTGATATTGGCCTGTAATTGGACAGTTGACAGGGGTCAAGGTCAGGTTTCTTAACTATCGGTTTAATAACTGCTAAAAGATTTTGGAACATACCCACTGCTGAGTGAAGAATTAATTATTCTCAACAGGGGTTCTGTTATTGCTGGTATCGGTTTAAGAAAATGTGTCGGTACAGGATCTAATGTACAGGTTGATGAATTTGCAGAAGAGATGAGTGAAATTAGTTCATTCTCTTCAAGGGAAGTAAAGTATTCTAGGTTCCGATCTGACATAGTTAGTTTACCATCTGCATCAATTACATTGTCAGGTTTCAAAGCCTCAATTTTATGCCTGATATTTACAATTTTATCATTAAAGTCCTCACTATTGCATGATGTTGTTGTGGAGATTTCTGCAGTGGTCTTATTTCTAGTGAATTTTGCTACGGTGTTAAATAAAATTTGGGATTGTTTTTGTTATTTTCTATAAGAGTGGAGAGATATGTTGATCTAGCTACACTAAGAGCTTTTCTATAGTTCAGGATGCTCTCCTTCCATGCTATTTGGAAGGAGAGCATCCTGCTTACAATTTAGTTTGACGCCATTTACGTTCTAATTTCCGAGCGGTCTGTTTTAAAGTGCATGTGTGGTCGTTATACTTGTGAGCGAGTTTCTTATCTCTAATAATTTTTCTTTTAACTAAAGCTACATTATCTAAGGTATAACTCAACATCGACTCTAAATATTCAGTCGCCTGATCGAGTTTTGTGGGGTCAGACGGTGATCCAATCAAAGTTGATTATTTTGGGAGATAAAACTCTGTGTGGTAGTTGATGTGAATGTTCGTTTAGTACGGTAGCACGGTGCTGTGCATACGTTATTACTATGACACACTTGAATTGAGACAAGATAGTGATCTGAGATAACTTCAGATAGTGGAGTTGTAAATAAATATCTTATACTTAATCCGAATAATATTATTAGATCTAAAGTGTGACCTGCTTTATGAGTGGGTCCTACTATACACTGATTTACTCCTACTGAGTCCAGTATGGAAATAAATGCTTTTCTCAGAGGGTCTTCTGGATTCTCAAAATGAATATTAAAATCTCCAGCAATTAAGGCCTTGTCTACAGAAACGACTCAGTTAGAGAGGAAATCTGCAAATTCTCAAAGTGTTTTTGTATAATAGTCAAATTATCATTGTGAATAACTGCGACGCCTCCTGCTCTACCAGTTAGCCGAGGCTGGTGTATGTAGCTGTATCCAGGAGGACTAGCTTTAATTAAAGCTACATACTCGTCCTGTTTAATCCAGGTTAGGGTTAATGCATCTAGCAGACGGTTGGTTTAGCCTGTCTCTCTGCTCCCTGTCCTGTGTGGCAACTGGCATTTCCAACAAAATTAGGTGCTTTACACATAGAAATACAAGGCAAAATACACAGCCATTAAAATTTAAACTGTCCACATGTTTAATGTAGTTACTGAAAACTGGCAGTAAATACTATTGGAATGTTACTGAAATTTTAAACTGCTTATCTTTCATAGACTAGATCTAAATTCTAAAACAAACATGATATTCAGACCTCAACTTGGAGAAAAGTTCATTTAGCAGGCCTTCTTAAATTTGAATTCAGTACCTCTGATCTATACTAAAGTAATTTTCATTTACACTAGTTATAAGTCATTTTACAGTAATGTAATTTAAAGGTACAGTAACCTAATTTAATTGCACAGTAATTACATTTTTAATAAACTATCAATATTTTTATCAATGTAGGTCACTTAATCTATTTCCATTAGACGCTCCTTAAAAGATCTTCAGACTTTTAATCAGTGATTTGGTCCAGTCAGCAAAACCAACACACACACATAGACAAGCACATTTATATACTGTAAGTGGCAATCTGGGGGTTTTTTTGGGGGGGTTGGGTTTTTTTTGTTTTTTTACAAAGACGTCTACCTGTTGTTTCTTTATTTAGAAAGAAGTTTTAAATTAAAGAATTTATTTATAAAGAGCTTAAAACCGACTCAGCTAGCACTAAACAACATAAGATCCGATTTTTATGAAAACGCTTCCTGGTAATATTCAGTAAAACATTAGCATCTGCACTGAGACACAGAGCGAGTGGGTCGCAGTCGTGGTCTCTGTCCTGTGTGATGTCACTTCCTGCATGAATGTGTTGAACCTGCGTTAATGATTAACGACCCTCAGTAACCTCTGATCCCGTCTCAGACTCGGCCCAGGCCTCAATCACTGCTCCTGACACTGCAACTACCAGTTTGCACTTCTTTATTTCTTTTTGTTTCTTTCTTTCGACATGAAGACACGCTGACGAAGTTGCTGATCTGGAACTGATGTCAAACTTCCAGCACCATGGCAGCTGAACACGTCTGTGTTTTACTGCAGGTTATTCTCAGTTTGGTGCTGCAGAGTTCAGGATTTATTTCTGATTATAAAACATGTGGAGACGACGCATGCGCACGTAAGTTATTATTATTATTATTATTATTATTATTATTGTAGACACTGAGCAATATATGTGCTAAATAGTTAGATGTAGTACAGTATACAGTATATAGTACAGTAGGATGATATTTTACGAAGACTGTATACCGTGACAAATTAATCTGAAAGGTTTATAATAAATGTTCTGTGTAAAGTTTGTAATGGTCTTATGGACTCAATTATTTGTCAATAATAATAATAAAAATAATGATGATGATGATGATGATGATTATTTTTATAATTATTATTGTTTTTCTTGTTAGAGGTGTAATTGAGTTGGTTTTATTGTGCTGTGCGTGTTGCAGGCCTGATGTGCCGTGTTCAGGCGGTCAGAGATCATCATGCTCAGGACTGCAGGTTTCTCAGCTTTAAAAATGGCGACATGATCGACGTTTACCACAAACTCACACACACACGGAGTGAGCTGTGGGCTGGAACTGTGAGAACACTCGCTGTTTCTTTCACTGTTTCTTTCCTAAATAAGGGTTCTTATTTATAATTAATTTTAGAGTTTAAAGGGTTTAGTGTTTAGGGTTAATAATGAGGGATTAGCATTCAGAGTAAGGGCTTAGGGTTTAGATTTAGGTTTTAGGGTTGAGTGTTGGGTGTAGAACTGAATCCCAAACTTAGGGTTTAGGATTCAGGGTTAAGGTTTAGGGTTTAGTGTAAGAGTTCAGAATTAGGGTTTGGACTTTAGAGTTAGGGTTTAATGTTTAGGGTACTAGTGTTTAAAATTAGTGTTGACAGATAGGGTTTAGGATTTATGGTTTAAAGTTAGTGTTTAGAGATAGGGTTTAGTTTTAACATTTCTGCCTTAGTGTTTGGGGGTTGGAGTAACAGTTTAGTGATTAGAGTTAGTGTTTTGGGTTCACGCCAATCAGCCATAACATTATGACCACTGACAAGTGAACTGAACAACACTGCTCACCAAATATATACCAGGAACTGGTGATAGAATCATGGGCACCCAAGTCTCACCCGTACCCAAAGACCATCCCGCCCTGACTGATCCCACAGAGAGTAAATGAGAGTAGATGCAGCACAAATAGCTGAAAAAAGATTATGGCCACCATTGAAAGATACCAGACTCGCCAGATCCAATCTGCTTGAGCACTCATGGGATGCACCAGACAAACAATTCCAATCCACAGGCCTCCACGCCATATTCCACATCATCCAAAAGGTAAACCGCCAATGTCCTGGTGCCAGACACCACAGCACACCTCCCTGTGGAGCCCTGAAGGCCCAAACCCATCCTGGGGGCACAAGGGGAAACCAAAAAAATTAGGTGGTTTTAATGTTATGGCTGATCTGCGTTCATTGATGGTTTAGGGGTTAATTGTTGTGGGAAAAGATGTGGAATAGATAGTGGAAAAGATGGAGTAGACACTTCTCAGATGGAATCTGCTTTAGAAAAAGGAAGGTGGAGTAACTCAAGTGGAGTATTCTCCACTCCACTATTTTTTTAACTGATATGTACATTTTACATGATTTGTAAATGACTTATGTTTGTTTTTTCAGATAGATAAGCAGTTTGGTTATTTTCCCAAAGATGCTGTAAAAATTGATGAAGTTTTTGTTGATGAGAAGAAGGAAATTGAGCTGCGTACTCAGGTAAGTCCTCAGGTTTATAGACCACACAACAGGGACACACATAGAGCTTATCCTCGACTCACAGGTGACTTTTTCCTTTTTAGAAAACAGACTTCTTCTGTATGGATGCATTCGGGACAATAATCTCAAGCGATGAAGAATTCGAAGATTACGAGTTTGGAGATCAAACTACTGAGACTAAAGAATTAGGTAACAGTGATTTTGATGATCGAGTCTCCAAAGACTCCGAAACAAATGACAATGTTGAAACGTGGCACGTTGATAATGATAATAAAGACAAAAGGAAACCAGAAGAAAGTGGATATTCCTGGATCGGGTCTGCTGTTAGCGGATGGTTTGCTAATGATGCTGATGAAGAAGGAAAAGGGAATGAAGAGCAGGAGAACTTTAAAAGCAGAAAATTGGCCTTGGACATGGAGCAACTGGAGGAGAAGGAGGAGGAACAACATAAAATTCTTGACTGGATTGGAGAGGGACAGAACAACCCTTTTGAATCTAACTCCAGGGATAAAACAGAGAATAAAGAGGATTTGCCTGATGAGCAGTCCAGTTCTTTGCTGGGAAGTGGATTAAAAAATGTTTTCGGTTTTGGAGAAGAAGATTCACCTCCTTCTGAAACTAAGAAACAGAGTCAGGATGAAAACATGCAAGATCTAAGTGAACAACAGAAAGCAATGAATCTTAAAGGGAAGGACTCGGCTGAGACGATTGCTGAAAATGAGAAAACTCGTGACGCTGGATGGTACAACAGCGTCTATCATAGAATCACAAACTTTTATGGAGATCCTTCTGATGATAAAAGTGAAGGGAGTTCAAGCGATCCAGGCATGAATGTAGATAAGGTCACAGATAAAAATCCAGAAGCAAGATCAGAATCGATTCTGATTCAAGAGACAAATACAGCCAACCAAGATAAGAAACAGGAATTAAGGCACCAGGATGACGCTGATGAAATCGATGAAGGATGGTACGGAAGTGTGTATAACAAAATAACAGGACTTTATGGAGATGCTTCTGTTACTGAAAGCACTGGAGTAGATTCTCAAGTAAGATCTGAACCTGAGGATGCACAGTCAAGCAGAGATGAAAAACTAGAAAAAAACACTGAGCTGAAAGTGAATGAAAATAATGATCCAGGGTGGTACGAGAGAGTTTATAGCAGAATTAACAATGTATACGGTGATAGTTCTGACATAAATAATGCTCCTGATGTGGTGAAAGATGTTGAGAGCCAAGCACAAAATGAAAACACAGAAGACACATCATCGTCATCCATATTTTCTATAAATGGCTTGGCGTCTGTGATTGATGGCCTAAGGTCACCTTTTCATGATGAACCCAAGTCAAGCCTGACTCAGTCTCATGACTCCAATGATCAAAGCGACGACATGATGTCAAAGACTCCAAATCAAGGTAAGGAGGAAAAAAGCGCTAATGATGACGTAAGAGATAAAAATGATGAGCTTAGTGTTAAATCACTGGATGTGATTAGCAAGATATCGGCTCAAAGACATGCTTTGGGTGAAGAAGACGAAGAAGAAAAAGAAGTAGAAGAGAAAGAAGATGTAGAAGAGGAAGAAGAAATGGGGCAGGATGTAAATGTAGCTGAGGCCCAAATCAATACTACAGAAAGTTCAATAGACTGTAATAAGCAGGATATGGGTGGTGATAGGGAAGATGCGTCCAAGGATATTAGTACACATTCAAATAATATACTTGCAGATGTAGATGAGTTGAGTGATCAGTCTGACTCTGGTTCAGCTCGTCTGCCCACTGGACAAAGGAAGAACATGATGTCGGTGCTTAAAGCTGATGAGACTGAGCCATTAACAGAGGAACCATGTGGGACTGAGTTTGCTGAACATGTTGTGAAGTCATCAAAAAGCCATGAAAGTGATGCAAATGCAGACAATGTTAATAAAAGTGTTCCTGAGAAAGGAACTGGTGAAGAAGGCCAAAAGTCTGAGAGTAAGACCGGGTTAGATTCAGGTCTTCAGGTCAGGACAGATGTAATAAAGGACAGTTCTGAGACTGTAGAAGAATCAGATAAAGTTCTGGATGAACGTGAAGCAGCAGATGTGTTAACTCAGACAGAAGAAGGAGGCATGAAAGTGAGGAGCAATGAGCCTAATATACATGACGTAGACATTACTCAGGGGGAGTATGGTGGAGATAAGAAAAGTCTTAACATTACACTAATGGGGTATGATAAAGAAAGAGAAGGTGAGGACAGTATTGAAATGGAGTCACCTGTAAAAAAAGACAGTGTTGACATTAGCCAAATGGAGTCAAGTGGAGAAAAAGAATATGAAAATGCTACTCAAATGGAAAGTGATGGAGAAAAGGAAAGTTTAAACTTCACTCAAATGGAGTCCAGCAGAGAAAACAAAGGTGAAGTTACTCAAGTGGAGTTTTCTGTAGGACAAGAAGATGTAGGTGTTGCTCAAACAATATCTGATAGAGAACGTAAAAGTATCGACTATACTCAAGTGGAGAATTCTGAAGAAAAAGATGGAGTAGACACTTCTCAGGTGGAGTCTGCTTTAGAAAAGAAAGGTGGAGATACTCCAGTGGAGTATTCTGGGGGACAAAGGGATGTAGATGTTGGTGAAACGGAATCTGATAGAGAAAATAAAAGTATCGACTATACTCAAGAGGAGAATTCTGAAGAAAAAGATGGAGTAGACACTTCTCAGGTGGAGTCTGCTTTAGGAAAGGAAGGTGGAGTTACTCCAGTGGAGTATTCTGGGGGACAAAGGGATGTAGATGTTGGTGAAACGGAATCTGATAGAGAAAATAAAAGCATCGACTATACTCGAGTTAAGAATTCTGAAGGAAAAGATGGAGTAGACAATTCTCAGATGGAGTCTGCTTTAGGAAAGGAAGGTGGAGTTACTCAAATGGAGTACTCTGGGGGCCAAGAAGGTGTAGATGTTGCTCAAGTTGAGACTGATGGAAAAAAAGAAAGTGCAGACATTACTCAAATGGAGTATAGTGAAGAAAAAGTAGGTGGTACTACACAAGTAGGACCTGATGAAGAAAAAGAGGGCATTAAGTTTAATCAAAAGGAGTCTGGTGGAGAAAAAAGTAAAGACCTAATTCAGAAAGAACTGCTGAGTTTAAGCACTACTCACGGTTTTGAAAACACTCACAGCATTGAAGAAACCAAACAGAACCTGGAGATTGATCCTGAAGACTCCAGAGAACCTGAAAAACGTGAAAGTGCTGCAGTAAAGCAAGCTGAAATCACACCAAAGAATGTACAAGATAAATCTCCACCAACAGACAGGTCTAAGACTGAAATTTTCAGCACGTCTGATGGAGATCCAAACGATTATGTCCACAACAGAAACAAAGATATGACAGTGGATGTTAAAAACCGCAAAGCACATATGTCAGCTCAGACACTGAAACGTTCATATCGCAACTTAGAAATTTATCTCAGTGAAAAAGACATAGAGGAACTTCTGAAGTTATTCAGTGGAGAAACGTTAGCAGGGCTGGATGTCATCATCGGACACTCTGAATATATAAACAATGAAGAGCTTGCTGAGCTTCATCACTTTAAAAAGGCACTAGAACATCTTCTAAATGACAGAAATCAAGAAATCAAGTCATCACTACAAACCGTACAGGCTGTCTTAGCAAAGCTAAGCAAGAAGTTTATGCCTGCGATAGCAGATGGCAATGTAGATAAAAGCTCAGGTACTAATGATATGTAAACATATAAATGTATACATTTTTAGGCTTTTTCCTTATGAATCAATATGAAATAAGTTCTCTTTAGAAAACCTTGAAGAATCATTTCTTCACACTGATCTACGTGCAGTTATCGATTTCTTCTCATAGTTATAGTGAATCAGGTTTAACAATTTTCAGAATGCTTAGTAGAACTGATAAAGAACCTCATATGAGCAGAGAGACATCCTGAAGTGCCAGTCTTCTAAAAATAAGCGTTCATGTGTCTCTCCCAACAGATCCTAGTCAGACCGAGTGTGTTAGTAAAACATGTGTGAGTACAACCGAGAGCACACCAATCTCTGAGCAAGATACGGGAAAGGAAATCAACATGGACGACAACATGGACGGCAGCTCCAGTAGAAATGAATCGGACAGTGTAATCAGTGGATCAGTCTTTAATGACCGACAAGTCGTCACTGAGAAGAGTCCAATTTTAGATGTATGGTCTCCTCAACCAGACACCAATATTATCACTGAAGAGTTTTTGGAACCTGAAGAATCCCAAAATGGTAAATACTCCCTGATTACACCACAGCTTTGCTGAATTCTGGAGTCTGACTGATCACAAGGTGTTGGTTAATTCTCTATGAGGGCAGCTCAAACAGTAGTGCAGGCTTATATTAATACATTATCATTCACAGGCACATCTACAGCACACGTACCACTGATGATAAACTGATGATTTACCTTTTTTTATAGGTAAAGCTGTAACTTTATTTATTCCGCTTTAAGACATCTTCGGGACAGAGAAGTTTCTTCTGCAGAAGTTAATTATCACTAAATCATTGTAGTGGTTAGTAAGTATTAAGGTGGTCTAGTGGTTAGGATTCGGCACTCTTACTGCTGGTTTGATTCCCGGTCAGGGAACATTCGCTTGAAGGTGCAGGATTTTAAGTACTTAGGGTCCAGAGCAACAGAGAGTGTGGAGGAGGTGAAGAGGTGGGTACAGGCAGGTTAAAATGGGTGGAGAAAAGAGTCAGGTGTCTTGTGTCATAAAAGAGTATCAGCAAGAATGAAAGAAAAGGTGTACAGGACAGTGGTGAGACCAGCGATGCTCTACGGCTTAGAGACAGTGGCACTAAAGAAAATACAGGAGGCAGAGTTGGAGGTAGCAGAGCTGAAGATGTTGAGGTTCTCTTTGGGAGTGACAGGGAAGGATAGGATCAAGAATGAGTTCATCAGAGGGACAACCTATGTTAGAAGTTTTGGAGATAAAGTCAGAGAGGCCAGATTGAGGTGGTTTGGACATGTTCAGAGAAGAGATTGTGAATATATCGGTAGAAGGATGCTGAGGTTGGAATTGCCAGGCAGGAGGTCTAGAGGAAGACCAAAGAGGAGATTTATGGATGCAGTGAGAGAGGACATGAAGTTAGTTAGTGTGAGAGAAGAGGATGCAGAGGATAGGGTTAGATGGAGGCAGATGATTTGCTGTGGTGACCCCTAAAAGGGAACAGCTGAAAGACAAAGAAGAAGTAGTGGTTAGTATTAAAAAGAAGAAGAAAAAGAAGACATGACATGGCTTTATGCATGAGGATAAAATAAGAGATGAAGTTAAAGTGATGATGAAAAGGTAAAAAAAAAAACAATCCTGAGCCTGTATAGAGTATGTTGATGAAAAAAAACTGCATAACAAATGATAGCTAAAATGAAGATAATCATAAGATAAAATACGCATAGGTACATACACTCCCACAGTCACTGACTCACTCATCGTTTACGCAGCCCTATCCTCTAAACAGGGTCGTGGGGGGGGCCTGGGGCCTGGAGCCTGGGAGAGGGCACCAGTCCTTCAAAGGGTGCACACACACACAAACCCTCTCATTCATACACTATGAACAATTTGTAGCCCGATCTGCATGTCTTTGGACCGTGGGAGGAAACCGGAGTAGCTGGTTTACTGCACTGGGGGAAACCCACCAAGCACGTGGACTCTAAGTGGGAATTGAACCCTTCGACTCTGGATGTGCAAGGCGACAGTGCTAACCGTTAAGTGGGCCGCCTAGATACATACAATAGATCTTATCTATTTTTTTATTTATTTAATAATAAGTGCATATTGCATTAGACCGTCGTGTATTTATTCCTCACAAAACATCTGAATCTGCTTTCTT
Source organism: Clarias gariepinus (assembly GCF_024256425.1). Lineage (NCBI taxonomy): Eukaryota > Metazoa > Chordata > Actinopteri > Siluriformes > Clariidae > Clarias > Clarias gariepinus. The sequence goes on from NC_071112.1 coordinate 27,962,246, forward strand.
TTTGGCAGGAGTTCTGTATGCATACACGGTCCTTGCTGCTGAATTCACAAGTGAAGCGCTTACGTACATGGTGAAGGCAAGTGCACACGTGAAACAGGTCATATGTGAGGTAGGAACAGAAATCTGATCCACTGACTGCTCCTTTAAGACTACACTCCCTTCTGGAGTTTTTTTTTTTCTTTCTGTACACTTGACATGTCACCAAATGCAGCTCAGAGCAAAGCCTAGGATCTGGGAATGTTCATGTTAAAGATCAGGGTAATCTCACGGCACATCAGGTGAAGAATTTTAAAATGGACACTGATGAAGATCAGAAGGTGAGTTTGATCACCTAAAGACAGACAGGGAATAGAGACAGGGCTGTATTTACTGCACTGATTAAAGTCACTGACAGGGCTGCTGGGACAACTGAACGCCACAGGTGTCCAAATGGCACAGTCAGCTCAACTTTTAATGATTCATTGCTTATTTTAAAAGTATATTATAATTATTATAATAATAAGTAGAGGAATAAAATACTAATTTTGACTTGAACTGAGTTGTATGAAACTTTACACAGGCACTAAGCCGGAGGACAGCGGTCTGGCCTTGCGCATGCGCAGACCAGCTTTGCACGTAGCCATTGTGGCATTCTTTTATTGGTGACGTGTGAAGTAAACCATTTTGCACCACAGAGGGGTGTCAGCTCACTACAGTGACCGAGATAATTAAACATTAAAAACAATATCAAGTCAAACCTCACTTAATACTCATAAACATTAAAGAAACGTTTAAAACATAATTGTAACAATTCGCCGTGACTGCGCTGAGAGTTTATATTAGACCGTAGTGTGACACGATTCCCCCTCGAGCTGCTGCAGTGCGGTGCTGTTCCTCTGTACGCAGTGCGCATGCGCTTGCCGCTATGGAGCGAAAACAGATGGAATAACTAACTAGAGATAAACAAATAAATAGATAAATAAAAGTAGCGTCGGTTTATATAAATTTAAAATAATCATGGCGGAGGATTTTAATAATGAATCGAATGTTATCAAGGCGAATGATACAAAAGGAAGCGCAAATATTTATTACACTATTGCGATGGAGAAGATTAGGGATGTAAGTGGCATCTTATTGTTGTTATTATTATTGATTTCTAACATTCTTCTTTTGGAATAATGTGTTTAAAGTATATGTTCATGTACTGACTGTAAGAGTTATAATAACCTGAATATAGACACAGGTTAAAGATAACAGCTCCTTAGTTTGATGTGTTTATTTATATAGTAAGCTTTGTTTGTTTGTTTGTTTGTTTGTTTTTGGTATTTGACATCAATAATCAATTAATCCATGTGATTGTATTACAACACTGTACTCATACTGAAGCAGTTTCATTTCATTATTTTACAACCTCAACCACAGACCTTGTGATTTTCCATGTAAACGTTTTATAGATTTACACATTTTCAAATCTTTTCCTGAACATCTGATGCTAAACCTGTAATTTTCTTTAGGGTAAGACAAAAATGAGCAGGTTGATGAAATAAACAGGTTGTAGTGGCGTCCACATCCCAGCATCAGGTGTATTTGGACAGAGAATGCTTGGTGGGTTTCCTCCCACAAGGAAAGAAGACAGGCAGTTTTGGTTAACTGGCATTACCAAATTGCCCGTAGTGTATGTGTGTGTCCGCGACCCTGAATAGAGGATAAAGTGGTATAGAAGATGAGTGAGTGAGTGAGTGAGTATTTGTGTGGATAGGCTCCAGGCCCCCGCAACCCTGTGTAGCGAATAAAGCCGTATCTACGATGAGACAACAGTGGGTGTGTAATCATAATGATGGTTGTATATCATCAGTGTATATCATCACAGCCCTTAAAAAACACTGTACATCTCTATTAATTTGTGCAGAATAAATGATCATTATTAAAGTATTTAAAAAGGATTCCTGATTGTATATATAGTTGAATGACATAATTTGTTTATTTGCACATAGAAAGTTATGTTTTGTTTTTGTAACCAGCCCGTGTATCGAGTATTGCGATATATTGTCATATACTGATATACTTTTTTTAGGTTTTCATTTTCATTGTATTACATCTCTAAAATACTATCCAGTGTTTGCTTTTATCTCATTAAAGTGGTTAAGAGATTTATGCTCGAATTGTTGTTCTAATCTCAAACACAGGAGCTGAGAAGTCCCAACTTTTTTTTTCTTTCTTTTTTTATATTTAACACAATTTAATAAAAAAAGCTTCTTGATTTAGGCAGTTTTTTACTGACAGGATTTTATATCCATTATAAAGTTTTTTAGTATTATATCTGTACTACAGGTTCCAGTAAAGCCTTGTGTTTTGCAAGTTGATAAGCAAGACAAAGAAGAAGCATTCATTTGCGCAAGTGACACTATTGCATTTAAAACTGTTCCTCTTTCTATCGAAGGTCTGATTTGATCTGTCGTTGCAGGTTGTGATGTCACTTCCTGACGATATGCGACCCGGTCCTGACCTTTACGGGTTGCCGTGGGAAGCTGTGATCATCACCGCCGCTTTGGGTTTATTCACCTTTCTGCTTTTCACCTGCAGATTCATACACGCTGTAAGAGACCACTTTAAACTCATTAGGTTTTGGACAAGAAGTTCAAAAGTCATGGCACCCTTACAACCATCAGAACCATCAGTTTCGCTAATCATTTGTACAATCCATTAGGCATGTAAGTCTACCTGGGTCTTCAATAACTACCTGGACTCCATATTAACATCAATTAACATCAGCTATTATAACTGAACTGCCACCCACCCTACACACTGTATAAATGCAGATCATTTACTGCTTTCTGTTTCACCCAAATGAGGATGGGTTCCCTGTTGAGTCTGGTTCCTCTCAAGGTTTCTTCCTATTATCATCTCAGGGAGTTTTTCCTTGCCACTGTCGCCCTCGGCTTGCTCACCAGGGACAAACTGACCATTTTGATTCATACAAATTCACATTTCATACAAACTTAAATAATTCTTTTGACTGTGTAAAGCTGCTTTGCGGCAATGAAAATTGCTAAAAGCGCTATACAAATAAAATTGAATTGAATTGAATTGAATGTAGTGTTGCATTAAAAAAAAGTAAACAACTTATAATTATAAAAAAAATTTTTTTTAAAAAGGTCCATAGAACATTTCAGAGAAGTATGTTGAAAATATTTCTACAATAATGATATTATGTGGTCATGTTGCCGAGCCCTATTTTACATTTTGTTCAGTAATCTGAGACCAAATAATTAAAATTGCCTAAAAAATGTATAAAATAATCTGTTTCTGTACATTTTACCAACAGCATGTTCAGATTTTTTCCTTTGATGCTGTAAGTGGACAGAAACACTATGATGGTTAAAGTTCTCGCCTTAAAGTCAGGGCGTGTTCTAAGTGTTTTGCTGAATTGTCTTATGTCAAAGCCAGCCTCGGCGCTCTAATAGACAGACTCTGTATATTATCTGTAATAGATTAACACTATATTTCACACGCCTGTGTAATGCGTCCTGTTTTCTTTTCTCTCGTTACAGATCAAGAGCAGATTATACTGCAGTAAGTCATTCATTAAAGACTTATACTGTATGAACATTCGCTCTCGGCTGTGCATCGATTCTGACTTCTTTTCTCGTTTGTTTCCAGGTAAAGAGAGGAGGATGGGACAGAAAGTGGCGGAGCTTCTAGAGGAGAAGTGTAAGGTTCTGGAGACGCTCAGTGAGTGTGAACACAAGGTGGGTGAGGAACAGATCGTTGTTTTAGCGGTCGCGTTATATCACACATGCAGTCCAGGTTTTAAAGGTTTTCAATAGTTGAACAGGACACCCGAGAGAGAGGAGTGTTATTGCATCATCAAGCATAAGAGCCAATCAGTATGCAGTATAAAAAAAGAGAAATGTTCTGTCTTACTTTTGCTCAGATATATTACGTTACACTGTATTGTATGTTTATTATATATTGTATTGATGTGTGCTTGGTGTGTCCTGACAGTTTAAGAAGCTGGAGACAGCACTGCAGAATGGTGGAGTTTCAGCTCAGGAGTCAGAGAGAGCAGATTTGGAGGTAGAGTGAGCATTACACGAGGATCATGCAACATTTTACTTGATTTCACTCCACCCTCTTATACTTCACCTTGTTACTTTACTTTATTTCCTTTTTAACTCGTACGCATTTGTCTGCATGCTGTGTATTTCTGTTTATAACTGGCTGATTATGAATTTACCAGACTTGTGAGTCAGCACAGGGGGAACGTTGAACTGCACAAAAAAAAATAATTTCATCATTATGCTGAAATGTTAACATTACAGAAAGTTAAACATTACAAAATAAGATCAAATATTCATCACGCTTTCATCTCATTTCACTTCTCTTATCCAGCTATCCTTATGTTTTGCCGATATGTATAAGTATGCTCCTTTTCCGAACCCAAAGTTCTTCCGTACCCTCGACTCATTTGTGTCTTGTATACTTTCTCTGCTTGGTTTTCTTGGCCGTAAATAGTTTCCTGCATGACCTGGTGCTTGTCAACTTTCAAGAGAACGCACTCTTCAGCAGAAATGTGTGTACGGGATATGTATGTGGCTAGCTTCCATGAGGACATCTAAATAAAGCTTACTACAGCTGAGGATCAGAGTTGAACTCTGGATTCAATTAGAATTAAGAATTTATTTGGGTTAAATCCCAAATAGCGTTAAATGGAAAACTAGTGTACTATGACTGTATGATCATAGTTAGCTTTGTAGCCATAAATTAAAGGGACACGGATGTTTTAGAGGCATTTGAGAACCAGTATAGAAGCAATTATTAAAAAGACGAAGAATGTTTTAATACTACTAATACTTAGATACTTTTTTGTTTTATAATTAAAGGCCATGTCTAAGAAGCTGGAAGAGGCGAATGCGCAGATGAAGAGCGATATGGAGAAGATGCAGCAGGAACTCGACATGCAGGACCAGCTCAGGAAGCAGCAGGAGGAGCAGGTAATGCATAATAAACTTTATTTATTCAGTATAGCTGATTTTTTATTTTTTATTTTTTCAATGCTGTTATCTGGAAAAAAACATTTATTCTGTGTGCCTGTGTGTGTGTTCCAGCTTACCAAACTGGAAGAGATGTTAAAAAAACTAGAAGAGGAGGCCACGGAGCGCAAATCACAGCTAGAACAGGTATGAGAGCATCTTTAATGTTATTAATGAGGCAGAGAACATGGGGTTAAAGCAGAGTTCCCATGCTCTTAGACATGATTGGATAGAAGGTGGAGAGCAGGAGTGTGAGCTCAGAGACAGAACAGTTCCTTATAAATATAAAAGCTTTTAATGTCTTATGCGATTGTGTGAAACATTGCGTTCCAGGATAAAATGACTCTGAAAATCCATGAGATGAACACCGAGCGATTGCAGAAGAAACTCCAGGAGGCTAAAGAAGAGAACAGCATGCTACTTGAGAGTAAAACACAGGTTCGTCTGTCTGTCTGCGCGCGTCTGTCTATCTGTCTGTCTGTCTGCGTACGTGGGTTTCTATGTGTATGTAAGTGTATCATCTGGTTCCCAGTTGGAGCAGGAGGCAGAAGGATGGAAGGAACGACTGAGTGAGTTAGAGGAAGAGAAGAGGATGAACGAGACCTCACACAACAGAATGATGGAGAACTGCGTGAATAAGGATGAACACATAAAGGTACTTCTCTCTCTCTCCCTTTCTCGATTTTCACGTGAGATGATTCATTTGTATTATTGGTGTCTTTTAGAGGTTCACAGCCCTCGCTCTCCCCCTCTCCGTCTTTCTCTCTCTCTTTCCCTCAGTCTTTAACAGAGTGTCTGTTGAACATGAGAGATTGGGACTCAGAGGAGGAGAGCGCTGTTAATGACACGAGTGGGTCGGAGAACAAAAATTCTTCAGGTCTGTACGTTTTGTCCTATGGAGCCCCTAAATGGACATGGGTAATAGAAAAAATGGGTGAAAGAAAATCTTATGAGGGTAAAAAAACTGTGTCTTGCAGTCTGACTTTTGTGCTTATAACTGATGATAATATTTATTGTAGTGTCCCTTGTCCTGTTGCGTGAGCAGTATGGTCTCCTGAAGTATTTTTCTTGACTTCAGGAATGGTTTTAGGTCTATGTTTTGACCCTCCTGTATCCTGTGTTTTGTTTTGTTCCCCCCCCCCTTTTTTTCCCTTCTCCAGATTTTTTTCTTTTTTGCATCCCATGTTCCGATAATTAAAAAAAAAAAATTATTAAATTTTTTTCCCACAACAGGTGTTTTTTTTTTTTTTTTTTTTTTTTTTTTTTTACCCACCCATGTCCTTATGGGCCCTATAAAATCCACATTTCAACTGATTGAAAATATAAGTGATGCTGATACGATATGATCTGAATGTTAATGAATGTTTCATTCTCGCAGATTGCAGGCAAAAACAGAAAGTGCAGAAACTGATTAATGCAGCAAAGGTACAGTTTGTTTTTTGACTGAAGGTTTTGTGTCTTGTCATGTTTTTTCCTTTGTGTGTGTGTGTGTGTTCTTTACACACTTCCTGGAGAAGCAGTGTTTTCTCCATAATAGTACAGCCATGGTGGGCTTACACCTTTTTTTTTTTTTATCTAATACCAAAAATCTATTACGTACTGTATCTTGCACTATGATAGCAGCTGCCTGATGCTTGAAAAAAAAAAACATATCCGTGAAATCAATGTTTTGAGAGGGAGAGAAAGAGAGCGGGTAATAAAAAATTTTTAAAAAATCACAAAAATTTAAAGTGCATTTGGATTTAACCTCTCTATCTCTCTCGATTAGTTCAGTCAGTTTGTGCAGCGCCGTAGCCGAGTAGTCAATAAAGCAATGACGCACGCTTCAACTCAACTCAAAGTACAGTCATAGTAATAATAGTATAATGAAAATTTTCAGCGCGTGCACCCGAAGCCTTCATCATCCTCTTGATACTGTGCCTGAAATGTTTTTTTTTTTTTTGGGGGGGGGACCGCTAGGAAACTCATGCTCATGTTCTCGTTCACAGATGAGTGCAGATTTAAAGGCCATGGAGGAGGACAAGGCCAGAGTGTTCGCCAAACTCACTGATGAAATCAAAGCCAAGGAGGATCTTCAAGGTTTATATTCTTATTTAGTTCACTACACTCCTCTTTACTGTACTATACTACGCCACGCGTTTCTACACTACACTCTACATCACTTGACTACATTTTGTTTTACACTTTACACTGGTTTACTACACCACACTCTGCATTAGTACATTTCACTATGCTTCACTTTCATTCCACTTTACTTCACTTCACTATACTACACTACAGTGCACTTCACTTTACTTCTTGCCTTAGTAAAAGCTGTATCAGTATTTGCTCCATATTACTCCACATCACCGCTTTACTCCAACTCTTTTTCCCTTCATTCAATTCAATTCAATTCAATTTTATTTGTATAGCGCTTTTAGCACTGGTGAGCAAGCCGAGGGCGACAGTGGCAAGGAAAAACTCCCTGAGATGGTAATAGGAAGAAACCTTGAGAGGAACCGGACTCAACAGGGAACCCATCCTCATTTGGGTGAAACAGAAAGCAGTAAATGATCTGCATTTATACAGTGTGTAGGGTGGGAGGCAGTTCAGCTATAATAGCTGATGTTAATTGATGTTAATATGGAGTCCAGGTAGTTATTGAAGACCCAGGTAGACTTGTAAGAAGTTCCAGTCATGAACTATCGAACTGTCAAGTCCCCAGAGAAACAGTTGCCAACACCAGTCAAGGCCAGAACCGTCTTCTAGGTAGAGAGAACCATCCCCAGACACCAGACGCATCCCAGAGAGACACACGGGGCATCCATGTGACGAGATCTTCAGCCAGAAGCGGGGCACCAGAATGGGTCAGACAGGTCCGGAGGGCAGAGGGAGTCTGGATCACTGGCAGCTCAGGAACGACATGTGTAGCTCGACAGAGAGAGAGAGAAAGAGTGAAAGGGGGAGACAGGAGGAGAGAAGAAAGAGAAAGAGGGGGGGGAAGAGAAGAAGAGGAGAGATGGCAGTTAGGTATGGTCACAGTCACACAATGTATAATGTGAATGTATATTAACTGTAGAGTGCAAGCAGAGACTCCGGCAGGACTAACTATGACAGCATAACTAAAAGGGAGAGCCAGAAGGAAACACAGACATGAGGGCTTCCTGACATGTAAAGCAAACAATCACCTCACCGTCAGCAAACCTGAGTGATCAATGAGAGTGAGGAAGACAGCATCCAAACATACCAGTTCACCATAATACTCTACGTCCATGAGTCCCCCAGATCTGCTCCTTTACCTATGGCAAATCTATTTATAAAAATGCTTGGCTAAATAAATAGGTTTTTAGCCTGGACTTAAACACTGAGACTGTGTCTGAGTCCCGAACACTATTTGGAAGACTATTCCATAATTTTGGAAAGAAAAAGCTCTGCCCCCAGCTGTATTTTTCATAATACGCGGTACTGACAAGCAGCCTGCATCCTTTGATCGAAGTAGGCGTGGCGGATCGTAAGACACTAGCAGTTCGCTCAGGTACTGCGGCGCGAGACCATTTAATGCTTTATATGTCAAGAGTAGTATTTTAAAATCAATGCGAAATTTCACAGGGAGCCAATGGAGTGAAGATAAGATAGGGGTGATGTGCTCATATCTTCTGGTTCTAGTGAGGACTCTCGCTGCTGCATTCTGGACTAGCTGAAGCTTATTTATGCATCTAGCTGAACAACCAGACAGTAAGGCATTACAATAGTCCAACCTAGAGGTGATAAAAGCATGAACTAGTTTTTCTGCGTCGTTTAGCGACAATAAATTTCTTATCCTGGCAATATTTCTGAGGTGAAAGAATGCTATCCTGGTAATATTATCTACATGTGCTTCAAATGAAAGGCTGGAATCAATGATCACACCAAGGTCTTTCACTGTTGCATTTGATGGAACAGAAAGGCCATCTAAAGTTACGGTGTGATCTAAAATTTTACTCCTAGCTGTATGCGGTCCTATGACTAGAACGGATTTAGCAGAAGGAAGTTAATTAGCATCCAATTTCTTATGTCCTGCACACATTGCTCAACTTTAGTAAGCTGTTTTTTCTCATCAGGCTTTGCTGAGACATATAACTGTGTATCGTCAGCATAACAATGAAAACTAATACCATGCTTACGGATTATGTTGCCCAGAGGAAGCATGTAAAGGGAAAAAAGCAGTGGACCTAAAACCGAACCCTGCGGAACGCCAAACTCCACTAGAGAACATGCAGAATAATCACCATTTAAGTCTACATACCTATAACGATGGGTCAGATAGGATCTGAGCCAGGAGAGGGCTGTCCCCTAAATTCCTACTACATTTTCTAATCTGTGAAGAAGAATAGTATGATCAACGGTGTCAAAAGCTGCACTGAGGTCAAGTAATACAAGCATAGTTACACAACCCTGATCAGAGGCCAATAGAATGTCATTTACTACTTTAACGAGTGCTGTCTCTGTACTGTGATGAGGCCTAAATCCTGACTGATACAGTTCATGTATGCCATTTCTATGTATATATGAGCATAGCTGCTCCGCTAATATCTTTTCCAGAATCTTAGAGATAAAGGGGAGGTTTGATATCGGCCTGTAACTGGACAGCTGACAAAGGTCAAGGTCAGGTTTCTTAATTATTGGTTTTATAACTGCTAATTTAAAAGATTTTGGAACATAACCAATGCTGAGTGAAGAATTAATTATTCTCAACAGGGGTTCTGTTATTGCTGGTACTATCTGTTTAAGAAAATGTGTCGGTACAGGATCTAATATACAGGTTGATGAATTTGAAGAAGAGATGAGTGAAATTAGTTCATTCTCTTCAAGGGGAGTAAAGTATTCTAGGTTCTGATCTGACATGGCTAGATTAACATCTGCATCAATTACATTGTTCGGTTTCAAAACCTCAATTTTATGCCTAATATTTGCAATTTTATTATTAAAAAAGTTCATGAAGTCCTCACTATTGCATGATGTTGTTGTGGAGATTTCTGCAGTGGTCTTATTTCTGGTTAGTTTGGCTACAGCATTAAATAAGAATCTAGGATTGTTTTTGTTATTTTCTATAAGAGTGGAGAGATATGTTGATCTAGCTACACTAAGAGCTTTTCTACAGTTCAGGATGCTCTCCTTCCATGCTATTTGAAATACTAGTAATTTAGTTTGACGCCATTTACGTTCTAATTTCCGAGCGGTCTGTTTTAAAGTGCGCGTGTGATCGTTATACCAGGGAGCAAGTTTCTTATCTCTAATAATTTTTCTTTTAACTGAAGCTACATTATCTAAGGTATAGCGAAATGTTGACTCTAAATATTCAGTCGCCTGATCGAGTTCTGTGGGGTCAGACGGTGATTCCACATTGCTCTTGACCACATTCTTTAAGGCTGCTCCTCACATTCCTCCATCCCGTTTCTCACAGTTTTATGCTATTATTCTCCGCTGTGTTTTACTCCTCTGTAAGAACTGAACATCTCTGTGTTCCACTTTGGCTTTTGCAGAGAGTCTTAAACAGCTGCAGCGTGAGAGAGAGTCAGTAGAGGCAGAGAGCACCATGTACTCGAGCGAAATAGAAAAACTTCAGCACAAACTGCAGATCATGTCCGAGGTGTACCAGGAGAAGGAACTCAAACTGCACAGGTGACCGCTTTCTTCTATCCACGTGCCAAGTCAGTTTCCGAACAGTTCCAACACCTCTAACTAACATGTGCAATATATACAGTGGTGTGAAAAACTATTTGTCCTGATTTCTTATTCTTTTGCATGTTTGTCACACAAAATGTTTCTGATCATCAAACACATTTAACTATTAGTCAAAGATAACATAATTGAACACAAAATGCAGCTTTTAAATGATGGTTTTTATTATTTAGGGAGAAAAAAAATCCAAACCTACATGGCCCTGGGTGAAAAAGTGATTGCCCCCCTTGTTAAAAAATAACTTAACTGTGGTTTATCACACCTGAGTTCAATTTCTGTAGTCACCCCCAGGCCTGATTACTGCCACAACTGTTTCAATCAAGAAATCACTTAAATAGGAGCTACCTGACACAGAGAAGTAGACCAAAAGCACCTCAAAAGCTAGACATCATGCCAAGTTCCAAAGAAATTCAGGAACAAATGAGAACAAAAGTAATTGAGATCTATCAGTCTGGTAAAGGTTATAAAGCCATTTCTAAAGCTTTGGGACTCCAGCGAACCACAGTGAGAGCCATTATCCACAAATGGAAAACATGGAACAGTGGTGAACCTTCCCAGGAGTGGCCGGCCGACCAAAATTACCCCAAGAGCGCAGAGACAACTCATCCGAAACATTTTGTGTGACAAACATGCAAAAGAATAAGAAATCAGGAAGGGGGCAAATAGTTTTTCACACCACTGTATTGTCGTTCAGGCTGTCCTGTTTATTCCACTTGCTAGGTTTTTGGTATTATTTCCCAATGTCCAACACACAGTCCATCCAACAGCAACACAGTGGCTGGCTGTGTGCATAGATTTCTGACAGAGGAGTCCATACCCTTTAAGAGATCAATAAGATTACAAAACTAAGATTACAAAAGTTTTGAATCAGTAAGATTCAAAACTAAGATTACAAAATTCTCAAGAAACATATGTTTTCTTTTCATTCTAAACAGGAGTGTCTAATTAAACATCCAGCAAAGTAGAGAGAGAATGGATAGCTTGCTAGTCCAGTCAAGAGACTAAATCAGAGAATGTTTAACCTTCATGTAACAACCACCCAATCATAGAGCAGAGATATGAATTCAAGTGGACTGAATATATTTTTCTTCACTGCAGGATGTTAACGGTGGAGGAGAAGGAGCGCTCACAGAAAGAGGAGCAGCTCAACAAAGCTGGGAAGAAGATCAGCCTGGCTACAGACGAACTCAACTCTTACAGGTTAGAAACTGTGTGTGTGCGAAATCACATTCTGTAATAATTGATTTTGTTTTTGTAACCAGCTGTTAATCATGCTAAAGACCATGATGATTATTTTTTTCTTCTGCTTCATGCAGACAAAGAGCCAAAGACCTGGAGGAGGAGATGGAGAAGTCCAACCAGGCCTACAGAAACCAGGTACAGCTGCCTGTACTAAGTCATGTTTTGCTTGGGGATCAAATACTTATCTCCCTCATTGAAATGCAACTTAATTCATAACATTTGTATCATTTGAATTGCGCTTTTTCTGGATTTTTGGTTGATATTCTCATTCTCATCCTATGATTGAGTCCTAAACCTTTATTAAAAAAAATATAGGCCCTTTTACTTCTTTGTAAGTGGGCAAACTTAGAAAATCTGTAGGAGATCAAATACTTATTTCTCCCACTGTATTAGCAATGCCCGCCCACTTTATCATCCTGCTGTGCAAATATCACAAACTCGCATTTAAACACACAAACACACATGCACCAGGTTTGTGAGAATCTAACTGCACACACAATCCACACTCACTGTACATACTGTAAATCAGATCAGAAGTCCTGAGTTGTGAATGAGGACATAAGACATTACTGTAATAAAAGAAACCTGAAGGCTAGGATTAATATGATTGTGTTTTGTTGTTGTTTTTTCAGATTGCTGCACATGAGAAAAAGGCTCATGATAACTGGGTGAGCGCTCTGTTTCATCCTCTAACTCCCAGCTCTAGTGTATAAACTACACATGATGTACATGATATTATACATTTCATAGTAATTCACGTTCCATGGTGATTTCTGCTGATTCTCAGGGGATCATTTCATTCTGGAATTCTTCACATTCTATAATGATTGGCATTCCATAGTGATTTTTTTTGTTTTTGTTGTTTTGTTATCCACAATCTGAATTGATTCACATTCCGTAGTAATTTTTTGTTTTTTTTTATTTATGTTAGCTCCTAATAATTTCCATTCTGAGGTTCTGTGTTGTTTAACACTTATTCTGATGTTGTATTGTTCATGCTGTAGCTGGCCGCCCGAGCAGCAGATCGAGACCTCGCTGACGTCAAGAGAGAAAACTCAGTACTGCGCCAGAGGTGGGACGAACCACAAAATACATCCTTCACACTTATTAGTGTAATGTTAAATGAACATTATGCACTCTTACTGCATATTAATGTGGTGTTTTACCTTCGTTTGGAATCTCATCTGAGCGCAGATTAACAGACTCGCAGTTTAAACTGGAGCTGATGGAGAAGAACCCTCAGGCTCGAGCACCGCTGATCAGAGGTGAAGCATGATCAGAGACATTTTATCATAATGATTTTGAGAAATTAATGCATTAGATGTTATAATGACGATGTCGATGTGCGTACATGATCCTCCAGGTGAGAGATCTCCGTATGGGCCGTCTCCACTCGGTCGTCCCCCCTCAGAAACTCGGCCCTTCCTGTCCCCCCCGACCCTGATGGACGGGCCTCCCAGAGTCTCGCCACCGTTTCAAATGATGCCAGGCGGCAGAGGTGACCCTTTTATTTAAAACATTATATTGTATATTATTATATTACATTATCACAATGTAATTTATTATCAGATAAAGGACAACCTAAACACTCTTTTAAACACTCTATTTTCTCTCCCTCTCTTTCTCTCTCAGCACCTCCTGGTGGTGTGGAGGGTGACAGAAGTGTTTCTTACTCTGAAAGCGGCTCCCCAACTTGGGAGAGAGAAAGGGACAGAGAGCGCAGGAGTCTCGGCCCACCAGGTGCAGTGCTTTAAAGTGACAGAAAAAATGTCAATTAAATTATGAGAAGAAAAATGTAGTTCTATTTATGATGATTATCCAAGCCTTAAAAGTTCACAAAGCTACAATTCCAAAGCAATTCAAGTAAAAGGGAAAGTGAATTGTGAAAAAAAAGTGAAAAAATGTTTTTTTGTTATTCGACGACGGTTTTTGTGAACTCCTCTTAGCCGATGTCATTAAAGGTAAAATCGGCTGTTTAAATCCAAACATGGAATTGCGACTGTATGTAATTACCATGTGACGTCTGTCTCTTACATTCCTGATTTCCACATTATTGTTGACTCTGGGCGGTGAAACGCCTGGCCGATATTGACTGCATTTGTATATGAAAATCTAAATATTTACATTACCACAGCAGGTCCAGATCCAGGACTTGTGTACAGAAGACCTCTCTCAGCTCCGTTTCTGCGAGCACCGCTTCCTCCTGATGCGTACTACAATGAGAAATCAGGTAAAATCTGTTTCCGACTCCACTCTAAATCTGTACAGAGTAATGCGCGTCTCCTGAAATGTCCAGACACAGACTGATGTTCGTACTGCTTGTCTCTGCTTTCATGTTTTCTTTGCAGATATTTCGTTCGGGGCAGAGGGTGCTGGGTTTAGAGAAAACGGGATGCGAGATGTATGTTTGCTTCTGTCCACACACACACACACATATATACACACACACACAAATTTGTGTGAAAATTACCACCACACATGGTTGTTATTACAGTGGGGCAAAAAAGTATTTAGTCAGCCACCAATTGTGCAAGTTCTCCCACTTAAAAAGATGAGAGGCCTATAATTTTCATCATGGGTATATTTCAACTATGAGAGACAAAATAAGTAAACAAATCCAGAAAATCACATCGTTGGATTTTTAAAGAGGTTTATTTGCAAATTATGGTGGGAAATAAGTATTTGGTCACCTACAAACAAGCAAGATTTCTGGCTCTCACAGACCTGTAACTTCTCCTTTAAGAGGCTCCTCTGTCTTCCATTAATGGCATCTGTTATCAGTATATAAGACACCTGTCCACAACCTCAAACAGTCACACTCCAAACTTCACTATGGCCAAAACCAAAAAGCTGTCAAAGGACACCAGAAACAAAATAGTAGACCTGCACCAGGCTGGGAAGACTGAATCTGCAATATGTAAGCAGCTTGGTGTGAAGAAATCAACTGTGGGAGCAATTATTAGAAAATTGAAGACATACAAGACCACTGATAATCTCCCTCGATCTGGGGCTCCACGCGAGATCTCGCCGCGTGGGGGCAAAAAGATCACAAGAACTGTGAGCAAAAATCCCAGAACCACACGGGGGACCTAGTGAATGACCTGCAGAGAGATGGGACCAAAGTAACAAAGGCTACCATCAGTAACACACTGCGCCACCATGGACTCAAATTCTGCAGGGCCAGACAGATCTGCATGAAGAAATGGGCCAAAATACCAGCAACAGTCTGTGAAAACCTTGTGAAGACTTACAGAAAACGTTTGACGTCTGTCATTGCCAACAAAGGGTATATAGTAAAGTATTGAGATGAAATTTTTTTATTGACCAAATACTTATTTTCCACTATACTTTTCAAATAAATTCTTTAAAAATCCTTCAATGTGATTTTCTGGATTTTTTTTTTCTTATTTTGTCCCTCATAGTTGAGGTATACCTATGATGAAAATTACAGACCTCTATCATCTTTTTAAGTGGGAGAACTTGCACAATTGATGACTGACTAAATACTTTTTTGCCCCACTGTATATTATATTAAATTATATTATATTATATTATATTTACAGTTAAACCTTGGATTGCGAGCATAATTCGTTTTGGAAGCGTGCTTGTATATCAAAAGAGATGATGGAAACTGCTGATGCGTTCGACAACCCAAAAATACTCATATAAAAATAATTAATACCGAATATAGAGTTAAAAATAAAACTAATTTACCTGCACTTTACCTTTGAAAAGAATCGTGACTGTTGTTAGACGAGAGAAGAAGCGGGAGCCGTGGGCTACTCTGTAGGACGACTTTCACACACACACTAACAGAATCACTCTTCTCTGACAGAGAGTTTCTGTCTGGTTACTGAAATCTACCTATTTTTGCAAGACTTTAACAAGAGATCTCTCTAATAACACTTTTTTTGCTGCCTTTTAAGGATTTAGTGGAAACTTGGACACAAAATAAAAAATATATGCTTTACACTTGGTCACAGTGTTATAGTAAACAGTACACACGCGCACAATTGACTATACAAGTGATGCACACACTAATACTGAGTATGGGAGACGATTACCCACAATCCCACAGTGCGCGAGGGAGAACCACCATTGGCTCACTTGTGATTACATGACGTTCGGCAGACAAAGCGCATTTGCACTACCCGTATATCAAGATAACTCGTTTAAGAAGTTAAAATCTATTTGCTCATCTCTCAAAACACTTGCAGGCAGATATATAATTTTATATGGTTTTAAACCTCTTTTAAAAGGTTACTATATTTTAATTTAAAATAATTTTACTGTTTTTTTTTGTTTGTTTTTTCCATGTGAAGTTCTTTTTAATTTTTATACATTCCAAGTTAAAATATTTTGGGGTATGTGTGTATATGTTACAGAGTGGACGCTCTATGCCCGGTGCTGATATAAGGGGAGGGCCACTTCCTCCTCCACCTTTTCCTCCACTGGACCCCCGAGACCCTCATTTCCCTCGTCGAGCTTACCGTCCTGATTTCTTTCCTCCTCCTCCTCTGGCCAGTGAGTTAAACTTCATACTCGAAGGTCACATAAACAAAGATATCACCTGATCGGCTGCGTCACTACTGCCGGTTTAAACCGTCAGTAATTGTTACTGTGAACATTACAAATCTGAATGTTTTGTTTGTATCCACAGTGCGAGGAGTTTTTCCCAGAATTCCTCTTCCTCCTCACATACCATTCCCTCCAATGAGACCTCCAAGTGATCATCTTTTATCCGAACCTCCATCCAGACCCTCACCTCCAGGCAGTGAGCAGCCTCCTGAGCAACCTCCGTCTGCACATGACATCATCTGATCCCTCACTTCTTCCCTCCATAAATCTTCCTCTGTCCTGTCTCCATTGTGTGTCCCCGTTTAATGCACCCTTGCAGACAAGTGTGTGTCACAAGGTGAAGAGAGAAGTGTGTACAGCGTGCAGTGACTTCTGGGGAATTTCCCCTGATATCAACTTGATCTCTTCATACTAGAAAAGCTCACCAGACTGCACCATGAGATTCAACCAGAATTTATCACTTGAGAGGGGAAGTGAAAAAGGGTGCATTGTGTCACTTCCTGTTCCTTTCTTCAAGGGCTGACTTTGTCCGTGTCTTCATTGTGTCATCACATTTCATTATGGGTTTGTTATTTTTTTGTCTAGACAGTGGGATGAAGCTCTTTAAACAGATCTCATTTCTGGTACACGGCCACAGACTTGGTCCTGTGTGCTGACGATGTAGATACAGAGTAGATGTTTGTATTTTATGAAACAACATAAGACTCACAGATCTTCATATTTGTTGTAGTCATATTTAAAAAAAAAATTCTTATTAATAATTAGCTGAAAATGATGTGTAAATAGAACCTCCTCTATTGATATGGTCTTGTGAATAATGTGTACATACACAGAATATAGTGAATTGTGAGAAACATGGTGTAATGGTGCAGAACCGTCCCTGTAGTTTGCATATTTATAGAGCGGATGCTTTATCATCGAAATGCAAATGAGAACGTTAATAAAAGAAATTGTCCTCCTATGAACAGTGTGTCAAAATATGTTCCCTTACTGGCCAATTAGTGCCCCATATTCCATGCAGAACATGTTACCCATAATGCACACTAAAGCCAGAGCAGAGCAAAATCATTGACTTGTACCAAAATATCAAACGCAGTGTTCTAGCGATTCCTTATTTGTAACACTGAGCCTTGTTTTATCAACGGTCACATTGGGTGTAAAAGTTCTTTTTTGTGTGTGTGTGAGTGTGTGTTGTATGCTAACAAATAGCAATCAGCTCTAATTTACCAAGCACCTTTCCAGCACAAGTGATTAACATTAAGCCACACCTACAAACCTCCAAAGGAAAGGGCACAAAGAGCTGAAATCAACATAATGAGAGCTAATCGCTGAAAGGAGTTTCTGTTTAGTGTGACATCATAGATAATTACAATAGTGCAGCTCAGCCACCTCAGCAGAACACTTCCTTTTTATAGGGTACCATTACTTTTGTTCATATTAACTAATATGGAGCAGTGGTAGCTCAGTGGGTTAAGGCTCTGGGTAAGTTATCGGAAAGTTGGCGGTTCATGCCCCAGCTCTACCAAGTTGCCACTGTTGGGCCCTTGAGCAAGACCCTTAACTCTGTCTGTTCAAGGGGGGGGGGCGTGTCCTGTCTCACCCTGCGCTCTGTTCCCAACTTCCTACCTGAAATACTCAAAGAACAGAATTTCACTGTGCAGTAAGGTACAGTATATGTGACAAATAAAGGCTTAACTTTAAATATTTCAAGATTTTGTTCTGGAATCCCTCTTTCAGGCGTTTCAGTAAGAAATGACAAAAAAAAATATTAAGTTGATGTGATATAGGGCTAGCACTGTCGCCTTGCACCTCTAGGATCTGGGTTCGATTCCTGGCCAGGCTCGATTCCCGTCTCTCCCAAATTGACGGTAGGTTGTGAATGTGTGTTTGTGATGGATTGCCTCGTGCATAAAGTCTCATAGGGTAGGATCCAGGCCCCCGCGACCCTGTTCATGATTTTATTCAAAATTTTAAGTCAATCATGTAGCTAATGGAACTTATTAGATTTCCTCAACATTTTTTTACTATTTAACTTTTGAATGGTTTTCCATGTTTTTTTTTTGTCTGCTTAATGTTTATACCTGCAACTTAAGCTTTATACAGTATATAATATTTTTTTATTTATTGCATTTTGTTTTTAATAATTTACCAATTAATTTAGCAGCAGTTAGTCATAATGGACAGTTTCACCAAATCTAGTCCTCCCAGAATTTTTTTTTTTTTTCGACAGACGACTCCGTGTTGCTTGCTGGCAATTATGTTGTCAAAAAAAAAAAAAAACATAACTTCATCCAAATTTCACCAACAGTGTCTTCTTGTCTAGAAACTCTCTCACAGTTTCTCACCTCACAAAATGCTCATTTACAACAATAAATGAAATTAGTGTTTTTCACCAGATGATTTAACAATAACATTTAAATAACATTCTTTTTTTATTTGATAAATCTGCAATATGTGGACAGGTGACCAATTTAATATGTTAATGAAATTTTTTTACTTGATTTTGTATAGTAACTTAATTTTGCCATTATTGATCATAATTGATCTAAATTAATCTACTGCAGATGCGTTTTTCCCCTCAACTAACGTAGCAGAACGATCTATTTAATTGTGCACACGTCACTGTAATCAGTTGGGTCTGTTGACGTCTTTATCAGCTCTCCGATTGGCTCATTTTTGGCTCAGTGTTGTATTTCTATATGATTGCAATATATTTGATAAAACTGAGAGTTGAGGGTGTTGGTGTAAAGAAGGCACTAAACACAGTTGTTAACTATGAAGGTTTGCAGGAACTGACCATATTGTTTTGTGTCAGTGGTTAATGTTCACATCAGAATATCAAATCACAACTACAGAGGCGCGTTTCTTTTTAATCACTTTTATTTACCGATTAAAAGAAATTGCATTCATTCCACATTAATTCAAATCAACAATCGTGCTGGTTTTATCCAACACGTCAGTTACGGTTTGTTTGGATCGTAGGTTTTCTCCTTCGCTTTACGGTGAAACAGATCTCAGATCTCTTTCTGTAAATGATTAAAATCTCTCCTTGCCTGGCATGTTCACCCTGTGTGCCAGAGGACTTCCTGTTTGGACATGTACATATAAAATCCAATGCTATGTGCTCACTGGAGACAAAAGAGCAGACAACACTCCTGCCCGAATATTACACCTCTTTAAGATGGTAAAACCAGTTTTTCTTCTTTTTTTCTCTTTTTTTTTTTGCAAAAACAAAACAACGCTTATAAACGTTCTCCATGTTCATAAACACAACCTGGACACACAGGTTTATATTGGAGGTGGCATTGAGGTACATATCGTGAAAATATAAATATATATACCCATGAGGCGTGTGGCGATTAGCGTTATATCACAATATTCAAAACGAGAGACGATGTTTTGAAATATTCCGAATCTGAAATGTACCAGCGTTTCTCAGTCATTAAGGGCGGGGCTTGGTGATCAACCAATCACATACTTTTGCTTTCCTTTGACCTGGCGTAGTGCTTCAGCATAACTACGCGCTGTAATTACACGATATGAGAGTTCACATTAACGCTAGCTCCTTAGTTTAGCTAGCAGTGATTAGAACAAACAGCTTAATTAACATTAGCTAACTCGGCAGACAACACGTATACTAGCTTTACATTACAATAAAAAAAATTAATTATGTCGTTTCAGCTAGCTATTCAACATCTGAGATCAACTGCACGTTTACTGAGGTAACGTTAAAGTTAGCTGAGGATTCTATAAACGACTGTAATGTGCCGCAGAAGATAGTATTTTATACTAAGCCCTCTACAAAAACAAAACAAAAGCGAGTGATGTAACATGACCACATTTGTGATTGGATGATCAAATCCGACTGAACTTAAGCGCCGCCCTTAAGGTTTAACACTTACGATTAGGAGTAGCGGAATAAATATTGCGATGTAAGGCCTACACTGCACACGCCCGACACCCATCTGTGCTGTAAGGTGTGATTTAACCTCGCCGTGACGTTTATAAGCAGCGCAGTGCGGTGTTAACACTGCACACGCCCCCTTTCATGGCCACTGCGTTATTGCAGACTATCCTGATTTTAAACAAATGCACAACATTCGTACCACGTATTAATAACTGGGGCCTGCTGGCCAGTCTCACAGAGACCACGTCTGAACCCACGGAACGGAGTCAGCTTCCGAAGAATTGAGATCTTAAAACAATAATAATAATAATAATCATAAGTCATAATAAGAAGAAGAATAAGGCCAAGTGTAATTGCGATTGATGTTTCTGTTTACGTGACAGGAAAGAAATAAAAAAAATAAATAAAAAAAACGAACCGGTTAAGAGCCACTGGATCGTCTGCGTCGTGCAGGTCGTACGCATTTCCACTTGCATAGTTTGTTTTGATGTGGTTGAAATGCTAAACCGGCTGAGAGCCTTTACACTCGTCAGCGTTCTTGTCTCACTGGCTGGTGAAAAGACGTGCGACTGAAATGAAAAAAAGTTCTGAAATCTCTTTTCCACGCAGCAAAACTGAGGCACCATTACTGTAAATGTTAAAGTCGCCTACTGACCCAAAATCAGGAAAAACAAAACTGAGAGGAAAAAAAAAAAAAAAAAAATTAAAAAAATAAAGTATCTGTATGTCAGACATTTGGCCTTTTTTTTTTTTTTCTGACTCCCTGGTGGAATGTTCCTTACACGTCTCATAGCAGCTTATAGCGGGTCTGATAGAAGGACCTTGGGTTAAAGTACATTCGCTCTTCACAGTGAAAACAGGTGCATTTATATACGAGAGATCTACTGGTGTTAACCCGGAATAACAACGCCACAGCACAGCTGCGGAACCCCATCGCGTCTCGTCTGAAGCCCCGGAGTGACTCGGAGCCCCAGGACCGAGCCGAGACGTCTCTGAGATCTTTGGCAGCCAACAAAATGGAATTCCAGTGACTCACTTTCCTTTTTTTGCGGAGGTATATACCGATAAAATGACGCGACGATGCGTCGTGATAAACTCTCCTCTCGACGGCGGAATTCAGCGGATACGGACTCTTAAAAGGACTGTCGTCAGGACGGCCATACCGTCCTTTTCAGGCTGAACAATGCGAGACGCATCGAAAGATTCTGCACGCAACATCGTGATAACATATCGTGACGCGTGATCGATGAATCGGCACGGGTAAAGAGGCCTGAGCTGAACCTGCGCTTCTGCCTACACACACCCTGAGAACGGCTGTTTCCTGTTCACCGCTGAGAAAAAAAAGTGGTTCACACTTCCTGCTCTCACACACACACACACACACTCACACACATCACAGATGCTTTAAATACGGCAAGTCAGTAACACATTACATACAAACACAAGCGTGAAAGCTATTTGTGATTTAGGCACGGCACGGACGCCTCAGCGATTTCAGCGTTCTTTTCCCTCCGACTTGAACGATGACCAAAAAAAAAAAAAAAAAAAAGTAAAGAAATATAACGTACAAATATAGAACACTTCTCTAAGTTTTTGGTACGATAATAAAATAGAAAGCTGACTCTCAGGTAAACACGCACTAATCCGCATGCAGGGTTTTAAAATAGTTCCTCCTCACATGTTCTCATGCACACGCTGCAGATCGAAGCGCTACCAAATCATGCACAGGCGCGCACACACTCGAAGGGACTCTGCGAGATTCGCCTGATTTTGGCTGATATTCTGCATTACGTGCTTGAGATACTGCGATTACACTGACGAAATATAAAAACAAGGTTTTCCTGCGTGGCTTCTTTGTCTAGGCACGAGCTGATAACTGATTATACGATGCATCGTGATATTCCGATCACTCAATACCGATATCGTGCAAAGATTTTTGGCGGCACGACTCGGACGGTGAAACGCAGACGGCGGATTTCCTCGTTTCGGCTCTGCCGAGGATAAAGTGAGAGCGCGAGACGTCATCGAGTGACTAGCGAAAACCAGGAAGCGTTGATACATGTCTCTGTGTCACATTAGCCTCAAATCTAGCCATTTCTTTCAAAAATGTTGAAATAATGCATCTCTTACGAAGGCTGGAGTTCGAAGTCAAACACTAAACACCAAGCGGGCTGCTTTCCTGTACAAGCTTTAAAGAGAGAGAGAGAGAGAGAGAGAGAGGCAGGAGGATATAAGCTCCAAAGAATATATATATATTTAAAAAAAAAAAAAAAAAAAAAAAAGACACCAGTGCATGTAGTCTGGAAGAGCTCAGACAGACAACAAACATCTCGGCCCAAAAAGAGAAAGCGTCCAGATCCTGAGATCCTGTGACCCGAGATCTCGGGAGGAGAATAATAAAAAAAAATAAAAAAAACCAACAAGCCACAACGAAGGAAAACAAAAAACTTTAAGGTAACTTCATCACCACCATCATCATCATCATCATCATGATCTCCACTCTCCTACCTGAGACAGAGAAAGTCCTGATATTGTGCTAAAGGACTCTTCGTGAAGCGTCTTCGATCAGAAACACTCAGCCAAAGTATATACTTCAAAAGAACAATCATCATCATCATCATCATCATCATCATCAAGAAATCTAACAAACAGGAAGTGATGAACAGAGCGGAAGGCTGCCGGGTTCCAGCCAATCATCTCTCAGCTTCTCGCACTCAGCTGGAAGACTCGTCTCGCCTGATAGTCTGAGGTAACTCCAGATTGAGATTTAAGCAACGAAGCCATTAAAAAATAAAAAGAATGAAGCCCCTCTCCAGCGTCCAGCCATCAGCGAGCTACTAAATCTATAGCAGGATATATAGACCCATATAAATATAATAGTGCTATTAATACTGGTTAGACACGGCACGTACAAACACGGAGGATTCATTCAGACTGGAAATAAAAAGAAATAAAAGATGTAACTGGCGTTGCTTACAAAACACACTGCGTTACGCCCCACTACGAGGGAAAGAAATGAGAAGGAAAAGCATTAAATAAAACTTTACACTCTCTTCACTAGAACCAGAGCAAAAGAAAATAAAAAGGGAGAGAATGAGACGGTTCACTGAAGGTAGATGTGATGCTCGTACGTGTATACACACACAAGCACATAAACGAGTGTGTATATGTGTGTGTATGTATCCTAGTATGACAGTGTAGAGGAACTCGCAGTGGGTGTGTGACCAGTAGAACAAACCAACACACGTAGCATTAACATACACTAGGGGGGAAAAGAAAGGAAGGAAAAGGAGAATCTAGACGTTCTCGCTGAAGCTCTGCATCTCGCGGTGGAAGTGCAGTGTGGGGTCGCTGACGACGGCGCTGTTCTCCATGGCGATGGACGGTTGCCAGGTGCGGCCCAGGCCTCGAGACACCTCTTTCTCCAGCGTCTGCACCGGGTCGCCCTTAGAAAACAGGGCCTGGTCCGGGTCGAAGTCGATGCTATCCCCGGAAATGTCCAGGACGCGCAGACTCGAGCCGCGCAGCCGGGAGATGGCCACCAGGTTGTGAGACCACACCGTGTAACCTGGCGAGGTAAAGAGCATCTTCAATTTACTGATGCAGTCCAGCATAATAATGAGAATCTACTGAAACTGTTATTTGTACGATTTTATGATAAAAACATGAGCAGGTGTGATCAGAGCGTGAGGAGACGCGTGTACGCACCATGGATGATGAGCACAGAGAGATGAACACAGCGCCATGCCAGCAGCACCAGCGGATCCTCGTTTCTGTTCCCGCTGAGATCGGGAAACCGACCGTCGTCTCTCGTGAGGACGAAGTGTGTGAGCGTTTTGTGGTACTGGAGTGAGACGCGCTCGAGGACGGTGTCACCGAGCGGCGCGTTGTAACTGTCCACGTGGATCCGCTCGAGAGGCAGGCTGGGCTTCAGGACGATCTCCAGCACGTCCTCGCCTACGTCCAGCGCCATCAGGAACACTCGCAGGTCCGCGTTCCGCCTCGTCAGAGCCTTCAGGTCCGAATCAGACGCGACGCAGTCCAGAGACCGGGCCTCCAGGGTGGCGCCGTTGAGCAGCAGAGATAAGCGCAAAAGCGGTGCTCGGTTGGTGTCTGCTAACAGCTGGCACATGCACGAGGAGAAGTCGCAGTAGTCGATGGAGAGCGAGCGCAGGTTGGAGAGACGCTGCAGCTCCGAGGACGGCAGTAGGCCAGAAATCTGGTGATCCAGGAGACTCAGGTGCTGCAGAGTCTCAGCGCTCGGGTTCGACAGAGACGACAGAGAGCGCGGGGTCAGAACGGCCGACATGAAGGAGCAGGAGAGCCACTTCAGCTGTCTGCTGTTCGACAGGAAGTCCTCAAACAGCTGCTGGATCCTGAGAGAGAGAGAGAGAGAGAATAAACTGCATAATTGTAATATTAAGATTGAGAATAATATGTTGAGGACGTCACTCTAAGGAAGTCGATGTTTACTCAGTAAAACACTTTTGTACAGCGGGGTAAATATACACTTGAATTTTTCTTTCAGATACACCGACTGCTGAAAGTTTTACATCACATCCAACACCAAAAGCACATCGGAGTGAGGTCATCAGCGTGCACCACTCATGCAAAGCTGCAGGAGGCGCCCTAGCAGGCTGGAGACAAAGACTAATTCTAGAAAATAAAGCGGCTGAGTCAGGTGACATTAACAAGAACAGTTTTTAGGAACCAAAAGATTTCTTTTGTCCATTTTTAAAGGACATTTTAAACTGCATTTAGAATAAGAAAAAGAAATGATAACAGTTCTGTTTAAGACAAACACACAAGCTATTATTAAGCAGTAAAGCAATGAGATCAGCGAGTTCTCCGATCACTGCAGGGAAACATTTTAATTTCGATGTGTTGTGTTAGCAGCGTGTTTGTGCATGTCTCAGGCTTCCAGAAAAATAAAATAATTTTAAAAAAAAGACGTGAGCCAGACGTACTCTTTAAGCTTCTTGCCTCCTCGGTCGACCTGGCTGAGGTAAGAGCCGTCCTGCAGAACATCATCCTGAAGAACAAAGGTGTCTCCATACACACTGAGCTTCTGCAGGTTCCTGTGCCAAGCAAAAAAAAAAAAGGAAGTTTGGTTTTTATTTAATTACAGACATACACACATATAATGGCCTTTTGTAACCTTGACTGCTGAGAGAAGCAGTGCATAATAATGAAACTCTGAGCTTTTCACACACAGCAAAATCCAGAAACAGGGCTAAAGAGGAGCTCTACAGTGCATAGACACACCACACGTCCGCTTGGGGCTTTAGAACCAGGTTTACACTTATGTTTCCACACACTAACACATTAACTTAAAACTTAACTTAATCGTCTGAGTAACTCTGTTCTGAACTCTGTAGTGGTCTGCGTGCTCCTTTATGTCGGGACGATCATCTAACCATAGACTATGTTCTTATTAAGGACATCAATCTCCCGAAGTGCAGCTCAGGCACAGGACACAATCCCACGTTTTGTGTTTTTTTTTTGTTTTTGTTTTTTTACCACTCATCACATCTGTTACTGGACCTGTATCTGGGAGTTGGTCTATTTTAAAATGGGCTTCTTAGCAGCAGCAGCACTCACACTTTTTGATCAGAAATTCCTCACTCCAAAGATTTCCTTGACACTAACTGATTTTTGTCCAGTTTTTACTAAAAAACACACAGAACGTGTGTGCAGCTGGATCAAGGTGTTGTGTAGGCAGAATTCTGTAACAATGCAACATTAAACAGGTCCACTAGAGGGCAGGGGTGAAGGTAATACAGTGGAACCTTGGACTACGAGCATAATTCATTCCAGGAGCGGGCTCGTATTCCAAAACACTTGTAAACCAATTTGAATTTTCCCATAAGAAATAATGGAAACTGAAATTATTCATTCCACAGCCCAAAAAAAGAAAAACATAAAAATAAATAACACAAAATATAAAGTAAAAAAAAAATAAACTGCACTTTACCTTAAAACACAAAACAAAAAAAGTTAAAATAAGTCCCGACAGATAAGTGTTTTCGTTTGTGCGCGTAGGCTCCGTATATGTGTGTGTGTGTGTGTGTGTGTGTGTGTGTGTGTGTGTATATATATATATATATATATGTGTGTGTGTGAGTGAAGCTAAAGTAAGTGCCCCTCTTACCCTTCCTCCACTCTTTTCACACACACGCGCACACACACACACACACACACACAACTGTAACAAGCAATCTCTCTAATGACACTCGATTGAGCGACACACTAACGGAATCACTGCTGTAAAGTAAAAATAAAACTAATTAATTTGCCTAATGGGACTTGCTTTTGCTTTACACGCGCACACACGTGTTATAATAAACAGTACACACACAGACACAAAATAAAATATGTTTTACGCACACACACACACGTGGTCACAGTGTTATAGTAAACAGTACACGCATGCATGGATGTTGATTATACCAGTAAGAGACGCGCACTAAGACCCAGGGGAGCAGGGGAGACGATTACCCACAATTCCGCAGCGCAAGAGATAAAAACTGTTGGCTAAGTTGTAATCACATGATGCTCTGCATTAAAACAAGAATGCATGATACATGATAATCGGTACTCGGAAACCAAGACTTGTTCGTTTTCCAAGTCAAAATTAATTTTAAAACTTTGCTC
The DNA here is from genome assembly GCF_024256425.1 of Clarias gariepinus. Classification (NCBI taxonomy): domain Eukaryota; kingdom Metazoa; phylum Chordata; class Actinopteri; order Siluriformes; family Clariidae; genus Clarias; species Clarias gariepinus. The sequence continues at coordinate 27,989,339 of NC_071112.1, forward strand.
GTCTTGCGGAACACTCTCAATCCAAGGTTCCACTGTACATCAGAATGCAAAAAATTAAAAATAAATAGAAGAAATCCCCGAATCCCTAAAGTATGCCTTATACTGCATTTTTACGCAGATGCTACAAAGGGATGTAGAGACAGACAAAAAAAGGGGGTGTGCAAACTTCCCTGATAAGCATTCCTCTATCTGAGATCACTAGGCCAATCTTGCTTTGTCATCATATTATTGTTAACTCTGTATGTCTGTAGTGTGGTTGCCATGGCAACTCAGTGACTATGCTTGTTTTCTACAATCCCCCTCTATCACAAAGGATCATCACCATTCAAGGATCAGTGTGATTCAGCACTATCGCCTCAGTCCTCGGCTCATTCGGTTGTAAAAGATCACCAGGCAAAGGGAGTGTTCCAGCATCGGCGCAGACTAATGACATCATCACGCAGTGGCTGGTTAAACAGTGTTGTTCTCCAGGGATGTTTAGATCCTAGAAATCCTAAGATTTAAAGACGGGTGTGCAAGTTAATCCTAGAGTGTTAAAACACTGAACTGTTTAACAGAACGAGATTAGATGCTGAGGTGAACACTGAGCTGCACCTAGATCATCATCATCATCATCACCACTCCACGTTAATAACATTCTATGGTGTGATATAGATTTGACCGGTTTTCATTTATTTTTTTAGCATGTCATGTGTGTATACAACGTTTCCTATGTAAAGATAAATTACTTCCAGAACATGATGTTTAATGCTGTCGTTCGTTACAGCAGACAAACCTGTGTTTCATTTAAACAAAACAAAGGACCAGTGTTTAATCCTCTTTCATTATTCTGAGGTTAAATTAAGCGGTCACACAGCGATTATGGTGTCTGTCTGTCGTTCTTAAAGTGGCTGGATGCAACTTTTCCCCGTGGCCGCGCCTCTGTCGGCTCACTCAGACCTGCTCCTGAATTTATCAGAGGATTTAACTCCTGCATGTTTTTTCAAGTTCAACAAATGATTGTTAATACAGGATATACAGTACATCTTATGGGTTTTTTTTTATGTTCCCGAGAATTTTGCATAGTATTGTAAGTAAAACAGCGGTTATGTGTTACTGAGCGTGCTGGAGAATATGCCAGAGTTCTTCTGATAATTTTTTCACGCTCGCTCCTGTCTATTTTCATACAAAAGCCAGTAGCTTATATTAGGTGTTTTTGTTTCTGTATAAAAACTGGGCTGTCATGTAAAATATATACGTCACATTTTTTACAGGCAGGAAAATATTCTTCTGTAACCCTATTTATTTATTTATTTTAATGTATGTATGTAAATCATGAATGACTTCATGCATCATAAGGCAGACATGATAAACATAGATAACATTTGTATTGCAGATAATATGCTAAAAGAATTTTTGTACAGTAACGTACACACGTTCTGCTAACTGTACCAACTAAACACTCTAAAAATATCAACTAGAGCTGAACAACTTCTAAAGTCACATTACAAATATTTTGACTGGGCTGTAAGAAGAAAACCAGAGGACCCAGAGGAAACCCACCAAGACTTAAGGCGGGAATCGAACCAGGACTCTTGAGGTGCGAGGATGCAGTGCTATAAAAATATTTAACCATTACTTTTTTTTTTCCAAACATATGTATCCATCACCAAATAAAGGAACAAATGATCTCATTAACAGGACGTTTGCCGATATTTATTTATCAAACTCAATTATTTAGTAAGCTTAACTCAAAAGGAAAAAACTCAAATATAAATTTCTAACTCCGTGTATAACGCCTCCAATAAATTGCAGCCTTTTATAATTAAATAATTGTGATTTCACATTTTTATGCGATTAGCTATGCAGCACCGATATTAACATTTTAATTCCATAAGCATTATTCATGTGTTACCTGTATGAAACTTCACCTACACACATTTCTCATCAAACTTATCTTTAAATTAACCATAAACACCTCATCATCCTGAATAAAACCTGAATTAGCTAATTTTCTTTCATTTTCTTCTCATTATTATTGACAATAAAACATTTAAATCAAGCAGCGCTCAGAATTTCTCTCCTACTGTATTTAATTTATATAATTCCTTTAATTCACCTCCTAATTCAAAACTTCAAAGCAATGACATGATTACTATTATTATTATATATGTTGATGTTTTCAAACATACTAATTTAACACTAAATTCCCACATATAATTTATACAAATTTATTTTACTTATTATTGCTGCTATTAATATTCTCCAGTTACTACCTGCTATTCCTTAGAAAGCCACATTTTTGGTAGTATAAGAATGTATTTATTTAATTATTCATTATTATTAATAGTAGTAGAAATAATTTGTTTATTCATCGTCATCATTAGTATTATTATAAAATTATTACTATTATAGGTGGTAGTAAAATTAATTAATATTATCAATGTTATTAGTATTAGCAGTTTCTTGGTGTTTAGTGGCGCGTGATCATCCGTGATACCTGTTGTTCCGTAGGTTGCTGAGCACACACAGCACGTGCTGCAGGTAGGTGAACGTTGCGGTTCTCCAGCGCTCGTGACTCTGCGGTTCTCCTCCGCACGAGTCCAACGGCCCGAACTCCAGCTGCAGCTCGCGCACGGACGAGCCGAACCGTCGCATGAGAAACTCGAGCCTCGCGCTGTCGTCCTCCTCCTCCTGCTGCTGCTCCGGTCCTGATCCTGATCCCTGTCCCGATCCGGTTCCGATGCCGGTAGCGAATCGCAGTTTGAGCTCGCTCCACAGCGCGGGGTAGAACAGGCACTCCCTCCAGCGCGTGCACACGGCCGAGGCCCGCAGCTTGTCCCGCTCGGAGAGGAACGAGAAGATGTGCACGATCAGCTCGCTTGGTAACGCCGAGGCCCCGACGCAGCCGCGCAGAGCCATGGCGGGGGAAAACACGGGGGGCAATAAACTACCGATTCACAACACCGAGTAGCCGAGCTCTGTATCTAACCGTTACACTAGGAGCGGCGGGGAGGAGAGAGAGAGAGAGAATTACCGCAAAACCCCACAACAACAACAAAAACAAACAGCACCGAGCTGCTAAGCTCTCAGCACTACCGGGTTCAGACTATTTCTCTGCTCTTATAGGGGGGAGCTCACTGTGCACAGGGGCATCAATCAGGGTTTAGGGCTGGTATACACACACAAAATCACCGTGCACATAAATATTACGTCATACAAATATTTTAAAACATTTTACACAAATCGCTTACATAATATTAATCTATTATTTGCATTGCTTGTTTTAGAACCCCCCCTTTTGTTGTACATGGTATCGTCCGGAGTGGCGCTGTTTTTGCTATTCCGACAATGACGGATAGAGGGCGCCAAAACCCTAAGTGTGAAAGCCGTTATGAGTAATAGATTTATAGGTTGAGATTTATAGATTTGATAGATTTTTTTTTCATTTAACATAGTAAAACTAAATATAAATCAACAATGGCACCAATTATTGCAATTTAACATGTTTTCAAGAACAAGCAAGGCATATAACAAATGTCTATACCACTTTATTCTGTATACCAGGTCGCAGTGGGCCTGAAGGCTCTCCGAGGACACTTAAGGCATGAGGCAGGGTACACCCTGGATGGGGTGTCAATCATCGCAGGGCACTCACTTGTACTTATCTACATGTCTTTGGAATGTGGGATGGAAACCTGAGCACCTGGAGGAAACCAAGCACAGGGAGAACATGCAAACTCCATCCACACAGGTGCACACAGGCCTGAGGTGGGAATCGAACCTGGACCATGGAGATGCAAAGCGACAGTGCTAACCATTAAAAATAGATATTTAAAAAAAAAATCAAAATAGCATTTGTACCAAGGTGGCACGATGGTGTAGTGGTTAGCAATATATGCACAGCTTCAATATTTAAACACTGACTAACACCAAATTGCATTTATTTTAAATATTATATTCAGTTATTTTTGAGAACTCTATATCATTTAAAAATATATATATGAGAAGTGATGATAAATGTTATAAAAAAAACTGACAAGCAATAAAGTTTATTGTGGATAACGTATACGAGGTGGTATCAAACGGTTTTGAGACTATTTTTGTAGCACGCCAACAGACGGTAGCACTCACAGGGAGCACCGGACTTCATAAGTCAGTGTGCCAAAAAACATCGTCCTGCGTACTTTGAAAGCTGTTGCTATTCTGACCATGTGCATGATAAGGTCTGCTATTTCATCATGAAGAGCAAGTTAGAACAAAGAGTTAATGTGAAGTTCTTCATGAAACTGGGCAAATCTGTCACAAAGATGTTTGACCAGATTCGTTCAAGGTGTTTTGAGTGGCATGCGCGCTTCAAGAGCAGAAGAACAACACTGGAAGACAGGAAGAGATCAGGAAGTCCTTTAACGAGCTCAACTTCAGAAAACCATTTGGCATCTTGTGCGTGATGGTCATTGGAGAAGAATTCTCAACAATGCTGGAACTGTCCAGGCAAACCTCATGTGTGATTTGAATATACACTGTGTTGCTGCCAAGTTCATCCACAGGCTGCTGATCCAGGAGCAGAAGGAACATTACATCTTAGTCTGCCAGGAACTCCATTAGTTTTCCGTGAATGACCTTTTTCATGGCATCTTTCATGATGAGGATCATTACCCATGATGAAAATTGAGTGTATGGGTACAGCCCTGAGATGCAGCAACAGTCTTTATAGTGGAGGAGCGCATCATCTCCACCACCGTAAAAGAGAAGGTAGGTCCGTAGATCGACTGTAGTGCACGCTTATTTTTTTCCTGTCATTTGTGCCATTGTGCATTAAGAATTCCCCAGGAACCAGACATTCAATAGTAAATTCTACTGCCAAGTTTGAAGGCATCTAAGGGAGGGTTTAGAGCAAAATTAAGCAGATCAAAAGGCATGCAAATCTCAAAACTTTTTGATACCCTCGTAAAAGCCACAAGGTCATATATGTGTGGACAGTTTCATAAATAACTTAAATGTTTATATATTTTTACAATAAAGAGAGAGAGAGCGCGAGAGAGAGAGAGAGAGAATACAATTTTTTCTGTAAATTATATACCATTGTGTAACAAGGTGGCGGGGGGGCGGGGGTGCGGTGTAGTTCTACTCCGTTAAAATATTAGATTTTTGCTAATGATCAGGAGAGGGCGCTAATGACTTGAACTGGTGTGTAAAATCCAACGAAGAAGAAAAAGGCGGAAGTTGTCAGATAAGCGGGTGGGAAAAAAAAATAAACCGACAAGTTGAGTATCAAAACAACACACACACGAAAAGAAAATGGCGGATCTGTCACTTTACCTCACAAACGCTAACGTGTCTCTTGGACAAACTATGGAACCTGAGAAAGTAGGTGGAATGTTATGCCATAAATATAGTATTTTGATTTTAATAGTCGTTTCAGGTTTAAAAAAAAAAAGGTTTGGTTTTAGTTGGTGAAACAAAAGTCAGTCGCTTTGTTAGCTGTTGCTAAGGAAGTTAGCCTTAATAATACCATAAATAAAATAAAACCCAGGCTCGCGTGCCTCTATTTGTGTCTAAAATGGTGTATTATTATACATTTTCTTTTATTATATGTTGTAACCCTTACAATATAAATTACTATGTTTTTATGTTATTATAAAAAAAAACTTGAGTATATGTCTGATTTTGCAATGAAATAAACTTGTATTCAGTAGGTTACAGTATGTGTCTTATTGTTAAGTGAAAACAGTGTAAACAGAATAAACCGGTTTATAAATGAGTCATGAATTGTTTGTTTTTCACTTCAGTTACAGTCATTAGTACAGATACAGCCAGAAAACACCAGGATCCTGTATGTGAAGTCTGGTTGTCTTACTCAAGAATAGTTAGACAAAAGAAAAATGTCTCTTTTCTGTACGTCCCAAAGAGAATGGACGAGCCAGCAAAAGAAGCAACAAAAAAAGTGGGTGTTGAGGTCAATATCAAATTATCAGAGTCAGAGAGGAAAGGTATAGTGTGGAGAAAGGCAAAACAACACTGACAACAGAAGAGGGATTGTGGATCAAAAGTATATGTGATGAGAAAAGAGGAAGTATTAATTAGAATTCGACTATGAACTGAACACCACAATCTTAATAGAACTTTATTTATAGTATGTCAAAAGATTAAGACTGTTGAGTATGTACTGCTCTTCTACAGGAAATATACGCAGGAAAGGCTAGAAATGGTAGCACATCTTCAAGAACTGAGAAAGAGTAGAAAGCAATGTCAAGAGACTTTTAGAATGGGCAGGGTGGGTCACTAGTCAGGAAAGGATGTACAGTGGAACCTTGGATTACGAGCATAATTTGTTCTGAAAGCGGGCTCGTATTCCAAAACACTCGTAAACCAAATGTAATTTTCCCATAAGAAATAATGGAAACTCAAATTGTTTGTTGCACAGTCAAAAAAAACCCATAAGAATTAACATAAAATATGAAGTAAAAATAAAACAAATTAACCTGGACTTTACCTTTAAAAAAATCACGACAGAGCAGTGTTTCTGTGTAGGATAGAGATCTCCAATGACACGCGTGCACACAGACACACACAGCAGGCAAAGAGCAGGCTAAGCCTTGGGCAGAGAGAGAAAATGGATTTTTACAGTCTCTAATGAGACTTTCGTTTGCTTTACACACACGCTGTATACACGCATACAGACACAAAATAAAATATGTTTTGCGTGCACGGATGTTGATTATACCAGTAAGAGACCCGGCAGGGGAGATGATTACCCACAGTTTCGCAGCACAAGAGAGAAAAAATGTTGGCTCAGTTGTGATCACGTGACGCTCAGCGTCAAAAAAAGAAGCGCATGCGTGATACATGATACTTGGTACTCGTAAACCAAGACTTGTTTGTTTTCCAAGTGAAAATTTATTACAAATCTTTGCTCGCAAACCGCGTTACTCGCAATCCGAAGTTTCACCGTATTTAATGCTGTTTTTGAGAAAGACTGGACTAGAAAGGACAGAAAACCTGAGAAGAGAGAGATGCATCGGAGAGGTGCAGAGCAGTACTTAGAGGAAAGAATGTATAAAAAAAAAGCTGGATAAGACAGCTGAGTTCAAGACACATAACAGGTCAAGACATGAACATGACAGAGGAAGATGCATTAGACGTTTTAAGGAAGTCTAGTCTGGAAAACCCGCTTTAAGAGGCCAGGGAGAATAGGACCTACAGTTGGCAGTAATGTAACCAACTTACCGGATTCCAACCGCCGTTAAACAACAAGGAAGAAAAATAAAAAATACAAGCCCAGATTCAGTTTGTCCTCAGTCCAAAGTTCCACCCTGTAAAACCATTTAATGTTCAACGGAATTTTTTTTTTGTTATGCTGCTGAAACGTTTATTTTAATTGTAGAAATATTAACACCAATGATTCTGTAGTGTTTGACAATCCGTAGATGATACAACACATCTGCTAACATTTAAATACTGTGTACACTTTCCTGGCCACAGGATTCAGGATTCTTCACTATGAAATGATGAGGTCATGGTGTTTTTAACAGATATTATGTACATAATAATAATAATAGTAATAATAATAATAATAGTATATTAATAATACTAATAATAATAAATATTATTATTATTATTATTATTATTATCAAAGTCTCTGGGATTGATGATGATGTTGACATTGCAGAGCTCCACTGTGGTGAAGGAGTTTGACAGTGTAGAGCTTGGCGACGCAGTGAAGAAACAGAAGGTTCCACGCAGAACCATTTACTTCGCCAGCGGTGAGACAATGGAGGAATTCAGCACAGATGATGAAGACGAGGAAGAGGAACAGGAGCGGCGCAAACAGACCGCCATGAGCACGATTGATCCGGTGTGTGTGTGTGTGAGAAAGAGAAAGTGTGTTTTTGTGGTATCTAAGTTGTTTTCCCAAATGAGATCTATAAGTTCATTGTGTCTCTGTGTTTTCAGTCTAAACTGACTTGGGGTCCTTATTTCTGGTTCCACATGTGGAGAGTGGCAACGAGCACCATCTCAGGTACCACCGTAATCAGCACCTTCCACACCATCACTATTACAAACACCATCGTCATGATCAGTCCCCTCATGTCTTCACTTATCACCATCGCCATCACCTTTGTCGTCACTACAATCATGATCATCAGTAACTCCATCATCACTTTCACTGTTTCACTATAGTAATCTCTTTGTATCTCAGAGTCAGCTTGAACTCTAAACATCTAAAACCATTACTATTTAAAACTTTTGAGCAGGAATTAACACACAAAGTTGCACTCTGAATTTTATTCTACATTCTATAGTGTGGACAGATTGTATGAATGTGATAAGAGATGTGAGTTTTCTTTGTTGCGTTCATGTCATAACCCACTTATCTGGTGTAAAGTCTGACTCTCTGTGTTTGTGTTTGTGTGTGTTTGTGTGTGTGTGTGATATTGATTGATTTTGGTTTTAGTGTGTGATTATCTGGGAGAGAAAATGGCATCAATGCTGGGCATCACCACGCCCAAGTATCAGTACGCAATTGACGAGTACTACAGGATGAAGAAAGAGGTACAGTGTGTGTATGGTTATGGGGTGCTTGATCAGAGCTACAGTTACAATCATTGGGCAATTTTAGTTCCCGATTATTCGCTGACTTTGAAAACATGCAGTTATTAAGCGTTTAAAGAACTTTTTTTAAAATGTTAAACATGATTTAACTGTAAAAAACAAAAAAATATAAAAAATAATGTAAAAAATAAGAAAAATGCTCATGTATGGCTGAGTGTGACTGGGTTTTTAGTGAGGGGTGAATGTACCTTTTATACGTTTGCTGTAAAGCAAAACGGATGCGCTGGATTTGATTTGGACCACAGACCCAGGACAACAATGCGACCTGAAATGCAGAACAATAATAATTTATCCTTTCTTTCCTTTTTATCATAATAATTTTTCAAAATCCTAGTTGGACCAAAATTGCCCTAGTGTACAGTGTGTTTGCCAGAAACCATATCGCCCTGATCGAGCTCGGCTTTGCATCCTCAGGAGGAAGAGGCCGAGGAGGAAGACCGTCTCTCTGAAGAAGCCCAGCGGCGTTTCGACAATCAGCACCGTGACGCAGAACAGAAGCCGACTGTGGAGCAGCCCGAGGGGACGAGTTCCTTCGTCAACATGAGCTTCGAGGGTGAACAGGAGACATCATCATGAACGAGTGCCTTTTCTCTACATTAATCTCTCTCTCATGCGCTCTCGTAATTAGTGTGTGTGTGCGCAAGATTGAGTGGCATGACTGATACATTTCTTTAAATAATACATTATTTTGGTTAAATAATAACATTTAACCAAGTGCACTCCTTAAATCTACAACTGTGTGTGTGTGTGTGTATTTATTTATGGTCATACACATGATGTGAAGTTTTTCCCCTATCTTAAGGAAAGAGGAGTTTACACCTTTCTCTTTCTCTCTCTCTAATACAAAAGATAAATTGACTCCGGTCGATGTCTTATTTTTTCAGTTCGTACCAGTTCCAATCTTTTTTTTCCTCTCTCTTCTACTCCCTGCTTATAAGTGATGTCTTTAATATCATGCAAACACCCCCTTTGTGTGAACTTTTGTTTCTTTTAGTGTTCTTCACTCTGGTAAAGGCTGCCTTCTTTTTTTCTGTGGAAAGAGCATGCAGTCTTCATTTTATATTTACACCATTTTTTAAGTACAAGGAGAAATCTGAGTGTGTAGCGTAAATTATTGATGTTATGCTAAACAGCTGTGCTCATATGTAAAAGTTTTTTCAGTTAAAATTTCTGACTGGTCTGCAGTTTCAGCAACTGAAATGTTTGCCTAAGTATTATTCAAAAAATAAGAAAAAAGATGGGGTTTTGATTTTTTTTATTATAAGATTTATCCTGCAGGATCATTCCTCAGAGTTAGTTACTTTTTTTGCTCACTGTTTAACATCTTTGCTCAGCTCTGTTTCTCAAGTTATATTATTTTATTTGGATACTGTGTACAGAGGCATTAACGCCAGAAAAAGGCCTTTCATGCAGTGAGTCTGATGGCACTCAAAGTTATCATAAATGGTTTTGCTTTTTTTGTTTATTCGCAAACAAACTATTATAAAATAATTCTGTTTTGATAAAACCTTCTGAAATAACTTTTCCAGAACAGGAGCAGAAAAAACGCATGTGTGAATTTATAGTTCATCATTACACTGGGATATTACTTTTCCCCCCCATTATATTTTTACTCTGATCATTAATGACTGACAAAATTTCCCTCTCTGACCTGAAACCTGTGTGTGTGTGTGTGTGTTCACATAATGTAAAAAAGAAGACACTTGTCAATCCCAACACAAACTTTGAAAAACTGTATAATTTATTTATGTACATTTCCTTTAAACGCTTTAATATGATATAGCTTATTTCAAAACCTGTATATAATGATGTCACTTTCTTTAATAAAGTCTTGGACCTTCCTTCTGTGTAATACATCTTTATCCAGAATTATTGGCACCTTTATTTAGTAAAGATAGATAAACATTATTTTAAACATTTTATTTATAAATATTTATATATTCCCTAATCACATGAATTTTATATATAGTTACTATATATTATACTGCTACATTTTAAAGAAGTTTCTCTCTCAAACACAGTATATATAAACTTTAAAGTATATACATATATATATATATATATATATATATATAGTCTATTTAAAGATATAATATATTTAGTTATATTTATAGATGTATTTAGATGTATTTAATAGATGCAATAGATGTATTTAAAATAAAGGTTAGATATTTTTATCCTAATGCCTGTATGAGATTAAGCTAATTAACTACAAGAATTTTCTTTTTCCCCCTAACGAATCTTCTTTAGCCTGTTTTTACAAAGGGTGCCAATAATTCCAGCACTGACACCAATATGGGTTAAAGCTCTGAACCCAGACTGCATCTAGTCGTCTCCGGGTTTAAATCCCGAACGTCACGTGTCGTCTAAGTCGGCCGAGCTGCTCTCGTCTGTGGTGACCAGCACCTCGCGGTTCTCGTAGGTCCAGAAACCGTTAAGGTCAATGAGGATGCTGGAGACCGTGTCGCCCTGACCGCTGTTCACCAGATCCTGCAGTGTGATCTTATACGGGTCTCTAGGCTTCACCATGTCAAAGATCTCGTCCTGCACACGCACCACAACATACACACACAAAATAATCCTTCAGCTCAGGTATTACCACAGGTGCTTACTTACTATCGTCGTGATAGTTAACTCATCTAAAAGGAAATTAAGTCTCATTTCCTCTTAAATAGGTTAACTATCATGACGATCAGCTCACGACAAAGTAGTTAGGTGAGAAACCGTCAAACAGTGAGTCTCAAGATCACATACCTTAACATCCTGAAAAGACACAGGCTCCTGTCCATGGATTTTCATCTGCTCCTGAATGGCCTACACACACACACACACACACACACACCATTATGACGCACAGTTACTTTTATGATATACGTGTTTGGTCAACTAGAAAATCTTATAGTGACTTTAGCTTGGCTAGAACTAGAACCGTTCCTCTAATAAAGTCCAGCATTTTGGAAGCAGCCATAAAGCTGAAAATATCAGAGAGAAGATCAGAGAGCGCTGCCTCTCTGTAAATCAACCGGGATCTCCTTCTGACCCTGAAGAAGTAGTTGAGAGTGAAGACGTTGAGGTAGCCTCTGTTCTCCATGTCTAGCAGCTTGAAGATGTACTGCAGCGCTGCTGGTTCCTTTCTGTTCTCCAGAGCTAGGACGAAGTCCAGGTACGTCTTATAGTCCTGAAACACACACACAAAGTTTCATCACACATAAATCAAATTAAAATATCCAGAGACTAACCATTCATAAGACTGTGTGCGTGTTTTTACCATTTCTCCATCATATGTAAGACACTCCTGATAAACACGGTCCAGGAAAACGCTGGTTAAAGTTCCTGTACCGTATCGAGCCAGCTCCTCTTTACTGAGCATCCCATTATGATCCTTATCCAAGTTCAGGTACTGACCTACACACACACACACAACATTTAACACTACTAAACCGTGCTACGATAATTATCCTAGAAAAACAAGAAATAATCTTTTACCATAAACACGAAGTGCAGACGGAGCTGAGAACCAGTTGGACTCCTGACTCTCCTTGGACAGTTCCTCATCTCTGAGCTGCAGGTTAACACACAAATTATTTTTTTAGAAGATGTTTTTTTTTTAATCAGAAAATTTAACCTGTGTGCTCAGAACTTCCATGTTCACAGATACGTCTTTATTACCTCGAGCAGATCGTCCAGAAAACTGCAAGCCAAAATGTCCTGGATTTTAATTTTACCTGAAAAACATCATTGGTTTATGTTTCTTAATCAGATTTTTTAACACAGCTTTTGTATTTCAGAATTCTATTACTTAACTAAAGTGAACTGATTCATATTTTTTATTGAAAGTTTCCTAATAGTGTGTGTAAGACGATGAAATAAACACAAAAGAAGTGTATGGGTTCTGGGTTATTTTCAAAAAGATGTGTCAGTTTCATCACATACAATGTATATGTAACAATAAACAAACCAATAAATATTTTTCTGCGTATGGAAGATCTCTCTTAGAGACACTGCATGTCTAAAATCACTAAAATCTTCAAGATGTGAAATAAAGAGGTGTGTTCTGTTAATAAGGGACAGGAAAGGAGGTGTGGACATGTGGTCAGGAGCGAGGACCAAACTTACAGCAGGTTAAGTTTTTTTTAAAGAAACTTTCTGTTCATGAGTAATAAACCTTGTAATTATTCAAATCTAGTGAATAAAAGGGTTTTTCTGTAAATGTGACGGAAACAGAACTGCACTAATGTACTACACGTGCTGCTCCTCAGCTGATGATCTTTAAAAATAAAGAATTAAATAAAAATCAGCCCTGACTGTCGAGTGATCGCATGAACGAACCTGTGCGCAGAGGGTCGAGGAAGAAGAAGAACTTGCGCACGGCGGTACAGACGTAAAACGAGTAGAAGGATTTCTCCAAGCCGTCCAGCTGAGGCAGAGTCGGGATCAGCTCCAGGATGTAGTTCTCCAAATCCTAAAAAACAAAACAAAGAGTGAAGAATAATGTGAGCCAACGTTCACAAATACAGTTCTCCAGTAGCAGGATATTCGTTAGCCAAGAGAGGACAGAGTGGGCGGCGCTTCAGTCAGTCACACTGATGAGGACGATGGACGAGAGACGGACCGCACGATTTACTGTGTATAGTCTACTGTATAAGGCGCTCATCAGTGTAAACAAACATAGCTGTAGGAATCGGCGGGGATGAGACGCTTGCTATACGTGTGGATATACTGTGTGTATACTCACAGACTCGCGGAGAAAGCCCTGCCCCGCCACGTCGTACAGACTCAGCCCGATCCTCGTCTGGTGAAGCCACACTGACCACAGAACAAAAAGACAAGAGTGAACACACACACACACACGTTTGTGTGTACAGATCAATGTAGCATCTCCCACACACACACAGTTTGATATATTTTTCCATCTCTCACCTTTTCTCATGACGTAATTAAAGAACTGCATGATGGAGATGCGTCCGTACGGGTCGTTATGCAGCAGCTTGGCGTACACTCTGGCGGTGAAGAAGAGTCTGAGGAAGAGGTATAGAGTCACGTTAATGTTAATATTCAACACGGTGGACATCACAGTCGCGTTCCTCCCATCCACCTACTTGCACTTTTCTCCTGCTTTCTCTCCGACCTTCAGGAAGCTCTCGTAGCTGATCATGGCTTCATCACCGCTTGTAGGAGGTACTTGATGTTTGTCGAGGAGGAACCACAGGTTCTGTGAAGAAAGCAACATTACATTTAGGATCGCTTTATATCCATTACGTTACAATTTATTGAAAGACTTTAATTTTACTATGTTAGCAGTGCTACTAGAGGTATTACGCTAATCCGCTACTGCTGAATCTGGAAGTTGGAAATATCTGCTCCTGCTGACACAAAGTCTCAAAGCCAATCGCAGCACAGCGTTTATTACAACAGCACCGCAAAGCTATTAGAAATGTTAGCTGTGAAGCATGAGCATCTCAGCAAGAGCATGATTTAAAAATGATGTCAGGAGAAAACACAAATCAGGACACTTCCTTACCTGTAACTCTTCGTTGTCGAGGAGCTCTCTGCTTTTCCTCTGCAGAAACACGGCCCTCGACTCCTCTCGCAGTTTCTGCAGCAGCACTTCATCCTCTGCAGGAAGCTGCCGATACGATACCGACAGTTAATTCGCATCGACAAGTAAAGTGAAAAATAATAAATACAAAATAGTAAATCAACCAAACAAAGCAGAGAACTATACTTCAGAGGGAAAATATTATAATAAATGTAATATTAATTAAATTTAATATTTTACACATATAAATTTTTTTTTTTTTTTTTTTTAGGTTTTGTCAATTCTAAACACTTACTTATCGCCTATACCGCTTTATCCTATATACAGGGTCACGGGGGGCCTAGACCCTATCCCAGGAGACTTAGGGCACGAGGCGTGGTACCCCCTGGAGGGGGTGCCAATTGGGACACACACACTTACACACTACAAGCAATTTGGGAACACTAATTAGCCTCATCTGCATGTCCTTGGAGTGAGAGAGGAAACCGGAGTACCCGGGGGAATCCCACAAAGTACAGGGAGTACATGCAAACTTCATGCACACAGACCCAAGGGAATTGAACCCGGACCCTGGAGGTGTAAGGTGAAAGTGCTAACCACTAAGCCAGCGTGGCGTCTCAATTAAAAAAAAAAAAAAAGCAAATACTTGCTCATACCACACAAGACGGTATGCTGCCTGTCAATGTGTGAATAGTTTAGAGCACACCACCTGTAGGATTATAGAGGAACTGCAGGATATTACCAACTCAAATGAAAGCTGATACTGTATAAATAAAAAAAAAAATTTAATTACATGTATTGCCACATAATACTGTACATCACTGAATTATTTTTTTTTTTTTTATTTCCAATCTGAACATTACAATATTTTTTAGAAACTGGGCCCAGTACAGCAGAATCTCCATCAGGATGAAGTCTGCAGTATAATTCTATTAAACTCCAGTGTGACTGAATGGAAGCTGACACTCACTCTGTAGTAGAAGCGTGGGATGTGTTTAAATGTCCCGTCTTTACACCCTCCTCCCTTCCATTCGGTGTAGTATTTCGTGAAGAGCTCCGCCTCCTCCGCTTTCTTCTCTTCTTCACTTCTGCTGTCTGTAAAACAAAGATATTTTAATAGTCTCTCCTTTGTGAAGAGTTTATCAAGTGTGAAACAGAGACTCCTAGACATTTTAATAGCTGTGTATAACTGTGTAAAATTTACATTAATGTTATATGTCTACTGTCTACTAGTGTGATATATATATATATATATATATATATATATATATATATATATACACACACACATACACACACCGATCAGCCATAACATTATGACCACCTGTTTAGGTCCCTCATTTTGCCACCGTAACAGTAATAACCATTTTTTGACACCTTTCAATCACAACCAGCGTTAACCTTTTCATCAATTTGAGCTACCGTAATGCTTTTATTGGATCGGAGTACACGGGCCAGCCTTTACTCCCCATGTGCATCAGTGAGTCTTGGCTCACTTGGATTACTTTTGGTACGTCCTGACCAGTGCAAACCAGGAACATCCCACAAGTGTTGCAATTTTGGAGTTGCTTTGACCAGGTCCTCTAGCCATCACAATCTGGTCCTTGTCAAAGTCACTCAAACCCTTGGGCTTGCCCATTTCTGCTTCCAACACATCAACTTTAAGAAAAAATGTTTTACTTCCACTTCCAGCCTCCATTGTAACAATATATTGAAAATGTAGCTACTGTGAGAAGAGCCAGATTGTACTGGCTAGACGACTGGGTCAGAGAAACTCCAAAACTGCAGCTCTTGTAGGATGTTCCTGGTCTGCACCGGTCAGGACCTAGCAGAAGTGATCCAAAAAAGGAAAACTGGAGACCTAGCGACATGCATGGCCAAAAGCTCACTGGTACACTGTTTTGGTGACAATGAGGGGATCTGCTCAATGTTAGGCGATTGGTCATCATGTTATGGCTAATCAGTGTAATTATGTAAATATTGGAATATATAAATATTCAAACAGAACGTTTATATTAAAACATTGATGCATGCATTTTATATCTTATAATGTACTAATAATCTACTTATAATTTTACCTAAAACACATATTCACAGAACCCAGATGCATAGATGTTCATATTTAGCTTGTTGATAGTCATGAATGACTCGAACCTACGTTAGCAAATTAGCTTATTAAATAAGTAAAATAACACACCAGGTTCTGCCGAGGCCAGTCTTCTTTTCAGAAGGTCTTTCCAGTGTGCACTTTTGTCGCTGGTCATTTCCGCTCTTATTTAAACGATTTCCCGGTTATTAAAAGAAGATTTAAGTTTCTTTAACTGTTCAGAAATGTTTAACCGACTGTTTACGCTTCCCCGTCAGTCGCGCAATGATGACGTTTCAGAAGGCCGGAAGCGTTTCGATACTAATGACGTAATGATTGTGCGTCGCTGCGTTGCTATTGATGCATACATGAGGAGTTTAGGTAGTTATCAGTTTTATATCATATTTAAGATGTTAACGCTGATTTTAACTGAATGAATAAAAACATAGGATTCGGGAATATGGTCGAATCTTATTTTACTTTATATTGTTTGTGTTAGAGCTTTGTTTTTAACCAGAGTGACAGCAACGTGTGTTCAATAACATTTAATGTCATTTATTGTAGCTGACATTAGATGCACAAAAGTTAACACGAGCTCTTAAAGATGTGATTTAAAGTCTGGTATTAGTTCACTTTTATACAAACATTAAAATGCTGTTATTTTTATAATTGTGCCAACAGTTTGCAATGGGATCCTTCATTATAGCAAATTCAAGGACTTGTCTCAGACACCTCTGCCCCCTCCTCAGGCACCCTCTTTATTCCCACTGTGCTCTGCAAAAGACAAATAATCCCACTAATCAGCCTTACTGCACCAAACGAGAAAGAAGACCGTCAGAATTTAACGGCACCAAGCACAGAGATTTCACTCAGAGCGAGAGAGGTTCATTCCCAAAGTCGGTGTTTGCAGCTGGTCATGCCAAAAGAACTGCTGAGATTTTAAAGAAGAAATCAGGAGAGGATAAAGATCCGGAACAAATCAATACGCGTCCGCTGAAAGGCCGGGCAGCATTTGTAGCAGAGATTCCTAATCGTGCTTTGAGCGTTTCAGAATGGAGAGATCTAAAAAGCAGCTCGTCCAGGCCGGAGCGCTTCGAGCTGAGGATGATGGAGGGCTTGCTGGCCGCCGGTGCTGACCTCAGCATTGGTAAATCTCTCCTCAACTACGTCGCTGCTGAAAACGGAACCCTACCGTATGAACTCCTGCTCAGGTATCTGACCCTTTGCGTTTCTTGTGGACATCACTCAGAAGTTTCAGACGTCTACGACATCATGAAAAGCTGCTTTAAGACTCTGGACACTGGAGCCTACAGTTTGTTTGTGAAAGGTCTGAGTCAGACTGAACGCTGGAGGGAAGCCCTGATCATCCTGGAGGACATCAAGAAGGTCATCACGCCGTCTTCCAGAAATTATGGAGATGCTGTGAGCGGGGCTCTTCTCCACGGGGACACGGAGACGGCGTGGCGTCTTTATGACGAGCTGACAGACCTGGGACTGACACCCAATCAGGAAACATGGCGGTGTTTCTTTGAGAGTGGTGCGAGTCAGAGGGAACACAAAGACAAACTCCTGGCCATCCTGACCTACATGAGAGTAAACCAGATATATCCGGAGGAGAAGCTGGTCAGAAGTATTAAAGACTGGTTTGAAAGGTAAGGAAACTAATTTTAGGAATGGAATAGTATATTAAATTTCAAGCAGCATCATCATCTATCCCTTTGGTACATCCTCAGTGGTCAGTGTTGGGTTTGGCTGTGTGTCGATCAAACAAGCCACACTATGAGGTTACACTGATGATCTAACAACTTTGAGGAATTAGGGTGAAATTTGCTAAAATAAAATAGATTTAATTATTTTTACATATGTCTGTTGTAGTGTTCAGTACCAACAAGGTAGTCATTGTTGTGACTTATTAATATATACACATAATTATAGCATCATTATTTCAGATTTTAAAGTCGAGGTACATAAAAACACTCATTCGTATCTTCATATTGCTAGCCTTTAAAGAGTCCGTTTTTCATTTGTCTGTCTTTTCTTTGGCAGTCATAAGATCCAGTTAAACCATAATTATTGCTATAAGTTAGTGCAGATCTTAAGATGTCTAATATGTCTTAAGACGTCATGTTTTATTGCATTACAGGTTACCAGATGAAAACTGGAAAGGAAAGTTTACTTCTGTGGATCCCCGGTGCGTAACCGCCATTACTTTTATGTTTTAAACGTTTGTCTTTACTACGGTACATCATTTTAATCCCAATGTATATAAAGCTCATTTCCGTTAACACGCCTGTAGGTGTAAAGGCTGTAGTAGATTGCCTACTAGTGCAGAAATGAAAATACCTTTATTTGACACAGTCATTAATCCCCAGCTGAACATGCAGGGATAGAGAGTCCTAGACTCCTACCAAAAGAAAATACTATACAATAAAACAAACATTTGCATTGTTGGACAGAGGAGTGTGTAAGGGCTGTGGGACACAACTGGAGTCCATCCAGCTGACAGAGGAGGAGTACGCTCGGCTGAAACAGAGAGTGATGGAGGATGTGATCGAGGGCCGGGACGTCTTCAATAAGACCACGCCTGAGGTTTGATTTACTTCCCTTAACTTCTGTTTGTTTGTTTTTTTATTTCCAAACACACCGTCTGCAGGGGGAAGTCAGCTAGCAGGAGGAACTGAATGAGAACAGTGTGGGGACGGTGTGGAAATAGCATTGAAAACACCATGGGGACAGTATAGGAACAGCATGAGAATAGCTTTGGAACTGTATGGAAACAGTAGGGGAACAAAATAATAATAGCAGGGGTATAGCAGGGTAACTATGGGAACAGTATGTTGACTGTATGAGAATAGCATGGGACCTGTATGGGGACAGTGTGGGAACAGTGCAGTAACTGTAAGGGACTGGTGTGAGGAGAGCATGATAACAGCATTTGAGCAGTGTGGGAACTGTATGGGAACAGTATGCGAATAACATGTGAACAGTACAGGACCAGTGTGGGAATAGTATGTGGTGAATGTGGGAACTGTATGGGAACAGTATAAGTATTAGAATAGTATTGGTTAGCACTGTCGCCTTGCACCTCCAGGGTCCAGGTTCGATTCTCGGCCAGGCTCGATTCCAGTCTCTTGTGTGCATGGAGTTTGCATGTTCTTCCCCGTGCTTGGTGGGTGTCCTCCAGGTACTCTGGTTTCCTCCCACAGTCAGTCCTAAAACCTGTAGATTACCCGTAGTGTGTGAATGAGTGTGTGAGTGTGTATGCTTTATGTGCCCTGCAAAGGATTGGCACCCTGTCCAGGGTGTACCCCGTCTTGTGCCCTAAGCCTCCTGGGATAGACTTCAGGCCCCTGAATACAGGATAAAGTGGTATAGAGAGTGAGTGAGTAGTACGGATTAATACTGTTTAAAAATAGATTCAGGTTGATTTAATTGATCCTTTCTGGGAAAGTTCTTATGCAGTGATATCAGCTCGATCCCTTATTTAACAAAGTTGAGCCGAGCTAAACTAACAGATTTCCCTTTAAAGATAGCATCCAGGAAGCTTAACCAAGGACAAGTCAAAGTATTTAATGCTTAAGCCAGTCCTGGAACACTTAACTTTCCTAGCTTTCTTTGTCTGCATTTCCAGCAGTGACCACCAGGTGGCAGATGCGTCACAGCTGTGTATTTGTTCCACTAGTTCACTCCTCTTTATGAAGCTGCTCATTTATTTATTGCACTGGAATGAAACAGGGTTTTTAAGAAGGTTAATAAAAATACTTAAATAATTCATTGTGTGACAGATGAGGGTCTAAACACTGCACATGCCGGGGGTTATTAATGCGCTACCTTGCGGTATTTCCCGGCCAGTGTCCTCACCAGCTGCCCCAGTGTAGGGCCGTGAGGTAAAGCCTGTCCCATCTGGAGCGTAGCTCTAGGACAGCTGTCTTTCTCCTTATTTTGGACATTTGAGTAATGTGTGTGTGTGTGTGTCTCAGAGAAGGATATCTCATCATTCCTTTTAGAGTGTGAGAGACTCCAACTCTTCATGCAGATTTAGTGTGTGACGCTTTCACCTTCTCCAGGCGCTTAACAACTAATGAAAGCATCCTGCCACAAGAGTAGCATGTTAGCAGGTACGGCATAAAAATATCGAATCTATACTGAAGAATAAACTGCACATGTTTTTGCTTTACCAGTTTTTTTCCCTTTTTTTCTCCCTGGTGTTTACGCTGTTTTTATTTTTTTCTCAGGCTCTCAGGCTGCAGATGTAAATAAAGCACAGGCCTGCAGACTTGCTGCATACTGCCACATTTAGATGGGTTAGGGGCTTTCCAGGACACATACACATATACACACACACACAAACAAACACGAGCGTGTGTGTCTGTATCAGTTTAGCTTGCAAACACAGCACACCAGCCAGAATTAGGACATAGTCAACACACGGTATCACACGTCTCCACTGAAATTCCCACTGCCGCAGGAACACGGTGGTTATTTCTGTTCCCGCGCAAATCATTTCCACTAATGTCTCTTTTCACACGTACGGTTTATTTATAATCAGTCCTGTGATGATAATATTCCATGAGTTTTACCGTGCACGCCGTTGTTATTGTCGACGCTTCGCTCGATAGTGAAGGTTAAAATTACTCCAGAAATGTTTCCGCGTTCTAAATTATATCCTTAAATGATTGATTGTTGTATTTTGCGATGCAGTATTACTAATGTTAACGTATTCATGTTTTTTATTATTTTATCATAACTTCTATCGATCTTTCGTTGTAGACTCGTTACATCTCGGTCAGGTTGCTGTTTTGAGGTCATTAGCAGAAGTAGTTTGTCGGGTTTAAGACAAGAGTCTCCATGCAGGACAAACGCAGTACTGTAATCTGTGATAAAATAATAAAATACTAAACCATCGTGCCATGAAGCTCTAGAATGCATGCTTTGAGTTTTTGTGCAAAACTTGTGGACGTTGTGGACATGGTCTGTGTTTGTGTGTGTGTGTGTGTCTGTGGTGAGACGCTCGTTTGTGGGTGTTATGGCTGAGGCACGTTCGTGGCACAAAGGGGTTTCACATTTCAGCCCTCAAAGGCCTCTCACATGAGTGACCATGGAAAGTCCCTGTGTGTGTGCATGTATGTGTGTGTATATGTGTGTTTGGGCCCCCCCATTGCTGAAGTGAAACCATCCCAGGACTTTGCAACCCCTCCCACAGATCTCACACACACATTATTTAATGCACACCTTTATAACGTATTTAGAAGCAGTGCAACAGTCTGTTTATAAACTAGATTACATGAAACAAATATGTAGAATGTGGTTTTGGCATTAAGCGATGTGCACATGGCTCCAGGATGCCGTCTCATCCCGGTGTTGATGGAAATCGGTCGTGGGGGAGGGGAGACAGCCTTGCTCTGTGGTGTCAGTCACAGAGACACGAGGCAGTTTTGGGCGTCTGTAAGCTCGAGCAGGCAGAAGTGGGCGGATAGCGCTCTTCACTGAGTGTTTTCAGCTTATTATGTTCCTGAGCTTAAACTCCTCTGCTCTGAAGAAAACTTCTGACATTGGAGCCTCCTTTCATAAATGTTAAGCTTTAAATTGTATAAAACTGTATAATGTGGAATGTGGAAGCATCGCATTAATGTAGACCTGTAAATCATAAATCACGAAATATTTTAAAGAGAAGTTCCTTCTTGATGCCTATTTTCTCGCCATTTGCTTGTAACATGACACAGTGGTTACATTTTCCTTGGGTTAGATCCTAGATAAACGCGGCGCTGCTGCGTCTGCTCGCTCTAAACGCAAACCTCGCTTTTCCGAAGGTTTTCGCGGTGTAATATCTAACACTCCAATCAGCTGCCTGAAGTTCATTTCCCTCTGTGTGTAAGGATTATTCGACTCTTTCAGACATCAAGGCTCCAAAACCTAAGTGCGTCCTGCAGGCAGTGTGAAATGCAAGTTACTTACGTTTAAATAATTGGATTTAAAACAATAAGTGTTTGATCTTTTCCGTTTAAATAAATCACTGATAAAAAGCCTGGAGAAGAGCTGAAAAGTGTTTTGTTCAGGTTTAGATTGATGAATGATTGGTTTCTAGGCTTTGTTGGTAAAAAAAGAAAAAAATTAGAATAAATGAGTGGATATCAGATTTTATGTCAAAATCAAAACATTTTCCATTTTAGTCTGTGCCAAAAAGACAAAAGCGGTTGTAAAGCCAATGAACACGGCCTACATGGATCAGGAAATATCAGGATGTCTGCAGGTTTAAATCTGTCTGAACTGTGACACGCACAAATAAAAGTCTCATGTGTTTTATGGATTAAAACTCCTAAAATCCATTAAAGCACTCCGGACACACACGCAACGCAACAAGGAAGCATCTCAGAATCAAGAACTGATACTGTAAGTGTCGCCTAATCGTCTCTCAAAGGAACCCTTGTGGAAAGTGATGATGGTGAGGTCCCTCATTAGAAACCAGAAATCTTATACAAGCATATACAAACAACATTTAAAGGTGTGTGTGTGAGTGTGTGTGAGTGTGTGTGAGTGTGTGTGGGGGTGGGGGGTATGACTGGGTTAATAATTAATGGTTATGTACCGTGCTGTCCCACACCCAATGCACACACATGCAGGGTGGAGTTACGCTCGCATACACACACGTGACCTGGTCATGCAGAGTGGGAATCCCCGCACTTTCTGTTCTCATTGAGCTTTGACACGGGCCTGACTGCAAACCTGACATCTGTAGAATGTAAACGCACACACGCACACACATATAGATAAAAAGGCGATGTTTACAAAATATAGTTAATGTATAAGAAAAAAAAATAAAAGTAAAAAGTTACTGTATTATTAATACTACAAATAATAATAATAATAATTATTATTATTATAATTATTATAAAGGACACCTACGAGAAAATGGTAATAAAATACACACAAATAGCACGGGGGTAAGCAGTTCTTTAATGTCTCTTTTTCATGAATGATCCGACTGTAAATTTAAACTAAATAATAATAATAAATATATTATATAAGGTTAGTGTTTAAAGCTGTATTCAGAGTATTGGTTGTTTTTAACCGTACGTAAAACAAAAGATTGGGCCTATATCAGT
This sequence comes from Clarias gariepinus, assembly GCF_024256425.1. NCBI lineage: Eukaryota > Metazoa > Chordata > Actinopteri > Siluriformes > Clariidae > Clarias > Clarias gariepinus. The sequence continues at coordinate 28,012,662 of NC_071112.1, forward strand.
AGGAACAAAATTCAACACAATAATATATAAAAGTATAAAAGTGACATGTTTGACTTTGACTTGATCCATCCTCAAGTGTTATAACGAACCCTAGTCACGTGACTACGCCTTTAATATATACATTTTTTTCCCTAATTTAGTCGTGTCCAATTTCCCCTGTCACTAGGGGGCTCCCACATTAAGGCTATTACTACCCCTCAGTCGGAAGGGCCGAAGACCATCACGTGTTTTCTCCTAACCACATGACGCCAGCCGGCTGCTTCTTTTCGAACTGCTCGCTCACGCACACTCGGAGGACAGCGCTATCCGCTCCTTCTGCCTGCGTGAGCTCACAGACGCCCCTGATTGGCTGTAGAGCCGTGATTAATGTGGGAGCACGAAGTACCTCTCATCCCTCCCCTCTGAGAGAGCTCGGCCAATCAGCTCTCTCTAGACCTCCGGCTGCGAGAGGTTACAGCATCACCCCGGAAAGTCATGTGACAAGACCTCAAATATTATAATAAGCCCTAGTCACATGACCAAGCCATTAAATATTATAATTAGCTGTAGTCATGTGACTAAGTCCTTAAAAACTATAATAAGCCGTAGTCACATGACCAAGCCATTAAATATTATTGTGATTGAGCTCTTAAATATTGTGCCGAACCCCAGTCATGGGACAAAATCCTCAAATATTATTATGAGCCCTAGTCACGTGACTAAGCACTTAAATAAGAGCCCCAGTCATGTGACTTACTGTGGCACATAAATACTTTAAAAGCCCTAGTCATGTGACTAAGTTCTCCTTTTTGGAACCTTTAGAAATGTTCGTGAACAATTTGCATATTAAGAAGTCTTCCAGTGTTTAATTTAGCGCTTTCGCTTTGTCATGTTATATGTATTGTTTTAAATTTAACTTAAAAAATGTACCCGTTTACATGATGAGATGAGAAATTTATTCTGGTGCTTCAAGGCAAAATTCTATAGGACGGATGCGTCCTTAAATATACACAACATAAAAGCTAAAAAAAAAACACCAGGCCACTTCTCTCTCAATCACACACACACAGACGTACACACACATACACACGGTCTCTTAAGTGTTCTTGTGGTTTTTCCCTCACATTCTTTTTTTCTGTTTGAGTATCAGGAACTTCTTGAAAGTCGTCTGTAAGACTGCAGTGACGAAACTGAAAGTGTGTGTGTGTGTTTCTGTGTACTGCTGCCAACACTCTGCTTCAGAGAGGCTTTATAATTTTGGATAAACACAACAATCAGTTCCCTCCACACACACACACATTGAACATGTTTACACAGCTGCGGCATCAATCATCAGAAAAGTGTAGAGAAGGACAGATGAGCTGAAAAAGACAGACAGGTCCGAGGAGACAAATGGATTTGATAAGGCAGGCAGATTCACTCAGAATAACAGACAGACATGTAGGTACAGACACGCAAAAGACGAAAGACATGCAGACAAACAGATGTAGAGGAAGACACGTATGTAGACGGTCTGTGTAGAGAAAGACAAGTGTGCAGACGGTCTGCGTTGAGACAACGATTAGTGCAGACGGTCCACGTAGAGACGGACACACACAGGCGGACAGAGACAGAGAGACAGGTTTGTAGACAGACATGCACGGGCAGACAGCAGGATCATTACAGTATAAACAGTAGTCAGTGTTAGACGCGTGTTTGGACGGTAATAAATGCGTTACAAACAATTTACTCCACTTGGCCTGTAACAGGTGAACTGTCTGTCTCTCGAGCTGCAGTGAGACAGCTTCAGCTCAGTTCATTCATTCCTCTTGTGGTTCACGGAAAGTTTAAGGGACGTTCCAGCTGCAGAACAAAGCCACGACCTAGTGATTGTGTTGTAGATTGAACACTCCTAACTGAACCTACGCACACACACACACACACACACACACACACACAGCAGCTCATCTCTACATACACACACAGCAGTTTATCTACGTGCACACACACACGGCTGCTCAACTGCACACACTCACACACACGGCTGCTCAACTGCACACACTCACACACACACGGTTGCTCATCAACACACATACACAAACATCTACACACACACATCTACATGCCTATGCATGCACACATCGACTCATCTGCACACACACACACACACACACACACATAAAGTTCTCTGACTTCCTCCTTGGGTGTTTCTCCCTTTGTTTTGGTTTGAATGGGACGCTGGCGCGGGGCCAAGAACATACTGATCAGTGCATGGAGAGCAAACAGTGCGGGAAATTCCAGCTGGAGCCGCGCCACGAGCTCCACCCTCCCCGCACAGCTCCACCTCCCCTAACACACACCTCCATTCTGTGCAGAGCACACACAATCCACACAATCTCCTTATGCCACACTGCGTCCCGTGGTGGTGTGTGTATGCCTTTACAAGTCCTGCAGCCTAGACACACACACACACACACTCGACACAAACATGTCTCAGGGAACTTTATTCTTTTTAAGATCTGAGATAAGACCATTATTCGTCCCACTGTGGGGAACTTTACAACAATCATTGCTTTGTTAAGACCGTCCCAGCTTGTTGTCTCCTCTGTCCTAACACGCTGACACTGGAGACTCCTTCACACAAACGTTACGGAAACACATTCGCCCTTACACAAAACCACATCAACCACAATTTCTCAAAAAACTATTTCTTAGCGGGGCATCCGCTGTCGATGCGTGTAAATACAGACCTGTGCTACTGTCAGAGCTGCTGTTATAGAGAATGAATCAACGGCTCCTGACCAGTCAGAGTCCAGACCACGTCGTGTAACAAGAGCACCTTTGTGTATTTTCGCACTGAATTATTTTCCACAGAAAAAGAATAATGCTATGGCTTTTTTTTTCAGGAGCTGGAGAGTTTTAAGAAATTTGTGAAGGGCCGCCCTGCATTTGATGTCATCATTGACGGCCTGAACGTAGCGAGCGCCACGCCGAAGTGTGCCAAGTCAGAGACGGTAAGTGTTTAGAGTGTTCGTGTTAAATTAAGCCTAAGAAACGGCTCGGGTCGTGTTCTGGAAAATACAGAGTCAGCCTCTAGTTTTTAATCTCATTTTGTCTTTTTAATCCTTTCATATTTTCGGTGCTTTTATTTAGTATTTAAGTATAAAACGGTACTGAGATCTGTTAAAGCACTTCTGACGATTTAGTCATAGAGGTTTAGTGCACCAAGCCAAACTGCTAGACTGGTGGCTATAGATTTCCCCTACTACAGCGACGTAGCTGGAAACTACGGAGGCAAACCTCAGACAGCGGTTCAATCTGATTTGTGGTAAAGAAGAACGTTTTACTTTTGTTTCTTTAAGATTCTGAATATTTATTTTTCTAAATGAAACAGAATAAAAATAATGAACAAACACAACTTAATGCTAAACGTCCTGGGGGCATTCGAGTCAAAACTGATTAACGCTCACTCAAGACCTCAAACACAGTCTGGTGATGAGACTCTTAAAAAAAAAAAAAAAATTAAATGGTGCAAACATTTTAAAGAAGGCCGTACTTCTGTAAATGACGATCCCGGCCGAGGTGGGTCGGAGCCCATTGCAGTCGTTTCCATGAACATTCAGCGAGTGGAACGCCTGGTCCTTAAGAATCGACAGACAATTGTTGCCAACATGCAGAAGAGACGCTTCTCTGTGTGCGAACTGTACACAAAATCATTCATAAATACCACTTGCGCATTACAGGAATTGGGCTGGGAATTATTTTCACATCACTCGTACAGTGCAGACCTGACCTCGCTCCAAGACATTTTCACATGTTTGGGCCATTAAAGGAATTCCTGGGAGGCCGGCGATTTAGATATGATGCAGGCAGTCTGATCATGGCTAGTAAATTTAAACTCTGTACCTTGACAAGCACTAGTAAATAAGTGCATTAGTGTAACAGGGGATTATATATAGAAATAAAGAAAATCTTTACTCTTGTTTTTCTGAACAATCAAAAGTCCTGGTGTGACTTGAACAGCCGTTGTATTCATAAAATTTTTATTTCTTGCATTTCCAAACATTTTTTTTTTTGTCACACCATCTTTGTTAAGAAGCAGTAAAATAAAGACTAATAAATAATTATGTATGAAATTATTTCATGCAGTGATCATATAATTAAATGAGAGAGGTGTGTTATTATTATTATTATTTTTATTATTATTTTTTAAAGTATATAAAGTAAATGCTACAGTAATTATTAAATTATTCAAAGTGTTTTCAAAACGGCATTTAAATGAAGAAAAGCTCAGTGTGAAATTCACCTGCGTGTATATTGTGTCGATTAATCCGACGCTTTCCGCAGTTTAATAATTTAGAAAACCCACAATTACTCATCGTTGAAAAAGGGAAAAGCCTTCTGATTAATTAAGTGCCTCCTCCACGGGTGCGAGCGCGAGTCCCTGCTGGTTTTATTTTTGCGTCTGACCTTGTTCCAGTTTTCTGTTCTCAAAAAGTTTCTTGGCTTTGACTTGTCACCTATTTTGAGTGGTGTTATTCCCCTGCTCTGTCCATTTCACCCATCGGCATCAGAATAGACATGCTTCGTTTGCATCCTTTTAAGGTCTACTTATTGGGAAAGGTCAAAGGTCAAACCACGAATCCAGGAGTGTCAGACATACGGTTCACAGGGAGAATAAAGGTTCTGGGCCATTAAATAAATTTACAAAATGTGTTCTAAATAAAATTTTGTGGAATGCAACTGAATTTTGAAAAAAAATCTTTTAAATAGCTATGTTCCTCCACTAGGGGGCGAACTGGAGCAAGAAACTCAGCTACTCGTTAAATCTGCAAATGATCAGCAATTCTTTATTCACATACTAAATATTTGATGCTGTGCACATATTTTTGTGATTTTGAGAATTTGTCACATAATTGCTCGTACAGTTGAGATAAGTGATGATAAAAAAAATTGATGATCCTTAAAGGGCCCCTATAATGCATAATTATTATTACGTCATGTTTAGATGATCATATGCGTCTGCAGTCTGCATGTAGAAAAAAAGATTTCCTGTTCATCATCCTTTTTCTATTCTGCTGTACTTTTGGCCGGGTTTAAAACAAACCGATGAAATTTTTCCCCCTAATGTGACCTCATATGAGAGAACCCCCCCCCCCCTCCCCATGACATGCTGCTGAACTCTTCTGTTCTCTGGAGTGGCGTGGCTCAGCAGTATCTTATTTACACAGACACTGAAACAGTGCATTTCGAGGAGGAGAGAAACAGAGGGAGTTTGAGGTATAAAAATGCATTGTGCCAGGGGTATTTCAACTGGACCATACACACACACACACACACACACACACACACATATATTGGACGGTGCTTCGAGACCTGTGTTCACTTGTTACAGAAATAGTCAAATTTGGGACTTTTAATGTGCAGTTACACTACCAGTCAAAAGTTTGGACACAAATTCTAATTCCATAGTCTTTCCTGATTTTTATTTCTTTTTAAACTGAAGGCATCCAAAATATGCAGTAATCTCATTCAAACAGTTGATATTGAGATGCAGGGACAGGAATCACCAAGAACCTCCTGATTCAATATTATCATTATATTCAGCCGATTCAATTTGTATAGCGATTCTATAAGGAACATAATTTGATAGAAATCCCAATCTTATTTATTATTTTTCAGATTTTCCCAATCCTATTTATTTATTTATTTTTTTCAATTTTTCAGATTTTGTTAGAATTCTAAACAAACCTGGCAAAAAATTATCTTCTACTACGCATGATGTTTTACTGTGTATTAGTTTCGAGTGCACCACCTGTCGGAGTAAGTAAAACAGCAACATTTTACCACGTTAAAAGCAAAATCTATAAAAAAATAATTTTTTTAATTCGGCTTTGAAGTCAGTTTGGAGATGCGTGATTTGCCATAGAAAAGAATTGCGATATTTAACTGAATCGATTTTCCCCCCAGCTCTACTACTAACGCTCTGTAACGCTTCATAACGGCTCTAAACTGAGGTGCTGTTTGTTAATTGTTAATTGTTTCTGAGGCTGGTGACTCTAAATGAACTTCTCCTCTGCAGCAGAGGTCAGTTTTGGTCTTGCGTTCCTGGGAAGGTTCTTCATGAGAGACAGTTTCATCACGGAGCTTGATGGGTTTTGCAAATGCACTTGACACAATACTGTTCTTGCAAGAACTATTCCAGAAGTCAGTTTGGTGGATAACCATCTCCAACCAGAACAGCTGACTTAAAATCACATCTGGTTGTTGTTTTTGTTGTTGTCGTTACATAACTTTTGAACTGGTTCTGTATGTACGGTAAACTGTTGTAAAACTACATCCTACATTTCCAGATAAACAATAAACGTTTATTTTTTGGCCACGCCAGCCTTGAGGAAACGCAGGCCTGTGTGCTGGTGCTTTTCTTAAGGCCTTAAGTGCTCTGCTGATTCGTTCCTCCTCACATGTCAGGGTTGAAGTTCGATCGTTAAACAGGTTGTTCTGGTGAGTGTGGTGATTTCCAGTTTGTTTACAGGGCACAGTTCACTTCCTTATGATGAATTAGCAGAAATGATAACAGCTGCTGATCAGGACATTGTGTGTGTGTGTGTGTGTGTGAGAGAGAGAGAGAAAACAGGAAACACACCCTCATCATCGCAGTGACCATGCTTCACATTACACACGTAATAAACATGACTGTGTGTGTGTGTGTGTGTGTGTGTGTGTGTGTGTGTGTGTGTGTGTGTGCGCGTGTGCGATTCCAGACTCGATGACAGTGTCTTTCTGAATTTCCAGTTTGTGCCGTGCTAATAACCTCAAATCATTTCCTTTACCCTTCAGTTCTGTGTCTCAGAATGAGTGCACGACTCCAGTGGCTAAAATAAAAGCAAGTGATAATAAGAGTTATACTAATGTATTAAAATGTATAACATATTAAATAGGTATTCAAATTAAATCTGTAATCTGTAAATCTGTAAATATGTGCATATCTTTTAAAATGTTTATTTTATATTTCCACTAAGATATAAATAAATTATCTAAATATGAGATAACCTATAGTGTGTAGTATTAAAATGTCAGTAAAAAATTATAGACTTATTTAATTGTCATGAAAGTGATGCACAACCTCTGATTATATAAAAAAAATTATATATATAAAATGTAGGTTTAGAAAGAACCCTGTAAAATTTCAACAGATAAGCTACAAACAGTGACCTTGTTTATTCTTCAATATTTGTGACGATTCAATTTCCTTTGTGATTATAAATGTCGTGATTTTATAAAAATCTCAATCCCTTTTTTTTCTCAGATTTTGTTACAATTCCAAACAAACTTGGCAAATAATTTGTTCCTACTACACATGATGCTGTACTGTGTGAATAGTTTAGAGATTCCAGCATCACTGATCTGTAATTAGTGTTACGAGATGTTGTAAAACCCTCACCGTGTCACTTCTGATCTGTTAATTAGAGCGTTTTGTCTTGCTGCTATTAATAGCTACAGGAATAAGGATGTAAACCTCCAGACGTTTTCATCGGATGGTTATTCTTAGCGTGTTCTTTAACGTCTAAAGTCTTGCCGCATTTCCTTCACTTGTATAAGACGTAAATATCTCTGTAGCAGGAAGAGTGTCCAGAATGGAGACTGGGAATGAGTCACTTTCCCGCCTGCTGCTGTTCGCGATTCTCACCCCGAGGGTCTCAACACGGGGGGGAAATCCTCTCAGACAAACCCTCATTATCATTTACAAATAGTGACATCATCACTGACCTTAAAACTGTCGAGATGTGAATACACACTAACTGGAATACTGTGATCAAATGTGTCACCTTTTCTGCTATTTTTTTTATTATTGTAATATATATATATATATATATATATATATATATATATAAACTGGATTAATAACATTTGTATAGGTGAGGACATTTCTGAGGTCATATAGTGCATATGTACCTATAGTGGAATCACGTCGGTTTACATTCAAAATAAAAAATAAATAACGTATATAATAAAATGTATAAAAGATGTAAATATACTTTTACAAATAGCAAAATGTAACAAAATTTTTACTTTTTGTGTCTGAAAGTGTCATTTCCCAATTGTATCTGCATAGAAAAGTAAAGTGAAAAACTATAAGTTCTGCTTTTGTGACCTGAACAGTACTTTTTTACAATTCCAGTTGAATTCAGCGGTAAGCTGCTGAAGTATAACTTTCTGGAATGTTTGATTACAATTTTAGAGTATTCCAGAAGTTTTCTGAATTTTATTTATTTTTTTACTTTCCAGAAGCTTCCAGAACTAGAATGGATCAAAACATTTAAGGGCTTAAATTATTATTATTATTATTTTTTTTTTTTTTTTTACAAATGTCTATAAATGTTCTTTCTAAAACATTTATAGCAGTACAGTATAAATACAAATCCAAAAAAATGTGATTTTCGTTTCAGAGACTGAATTGGATAGATACATTAAGTGCTAGTGTTTGGCTAAATTCATTATACATGGCATCAAGAGGCTGTAAGCATCGCCAGAAGCATTTCGCTATGTCTGTGGTAAATTTATCAACACAAAAGCAAAAAAGTCCTGTGGCAGTGTCTGCTAAGATGTGTGAGGCCTACAAGGCATAGAAATGCATCTGCTATCATATATCCAGACATTGCATCATCCATCGCCCCAGTGCCACACAGACCAGAGCTCCTCGTGCCTACTCCCCCAAAGAGAGATCAGTTGTCTTTAAAAAAGAGCAACACTTCAGAAGAGGATGAAGAATTTGTTGATCCATATTACCGGGATGCAGTAGAAGGGAGAAATCCATACTACCGCTACTAAGACCTCAACAACATGGTGATAGACCTTGGAGTCACAACATACAAAAAGCCAAGCTTCGTCATCAAAGACTCAAGCAGGGGAACTTGCTACGTGAAAGTGTGCATGTAGCAGATGTATTTTTCAAGCTTCTTCAGCCGTCAAGATGAGTTTGCTTCTGCAATAATTGTGACTGTGTCTGTTTAAAGCAATTGGAATTTTGTCTAACCCCAGTGAGTTCATTGACAGTTCATGCAGGAGCCTCAAAAGTGTGCTGCTTCATAACAGAAATATGTATTCATCTCTTTCACTGGCTCACTCGGTGCAGCTTAGAGAGGAATACAGCAGCGTTAAAATCTTGTTAGATGCTTCGAAGTACAAGGAGGTGATCAGAGACTTCAAAATGTTGGCATTCCTAATGGGATATTAGGATATTCATGATATATCTGCCTTTTGGACAGCAGGGACACAGTGGCAGACTGTGGGTGACGGCGGCAAGGAAAAAATCCCTGAGATGGCAATAGGAAGAAACCTTGAGAGGAAGCAGACTTTCTCTCTCTCACACACACACACACACTAACAGAACGACTGCTTTGTCGGGAAACTTCTTTAACAAGCAACCTTTCTAATGACGATTGCTTTTGCTCATGGATGTTGGATATACAAGAGACGCACGCGCACTGAGACTGAGCATGGAAGACGATTACCCATAATCCCGCAGCGCGCGAGAGAAGAAACATTGGCTCAGTTTTGATCATGTGACTTATGGCACACAGCAGACAAAGTACATGCATGCTACTCATATACCAAGCCCTAGTTTGTTCATTAAGGTAAATTTTATTGAAAAGATTTTGCTCATCTTGAAAAATGCTCACAGACCGAGTTACTCGCAATCAAAGGGTCCACTGTACTATTTGAGGACAAAAATAGTTTCATTGAGTTATATATAATTATAATTACTTAAAATTAATAACTAAATGCATAGGTAAAGTCACTGGACAGCTTATTAGGAACACCTGGTTTCTGATCATGCTCACATCAAATAGCAGAATGTCAACAAATCTCATTGATTTGTCTGGGTCAAAGGTGAGTTTGAGTATTTCAGAAACCTTCTGAGGTTTTCTCACACACAGTTGTCAAGCTACACATGGGGTTCCAGAGCTGCCAGTGATCCAGACCCCTTCTGCCCTCCTGACATGTCTGACTCATCCTGGTGCCCCGCTTCCGTTGCATTGAGGCCGCATGTGGTCTGTTTGCGATGCATGTGGTGACTGGGGACGGTTCACCTTTACCATAAAATGGCTTTGTTACATAAAATGTCTTTGTTACCACAAAGAATCTTTGTCTCTGTAGACTTGTGACTGCATCATACAATAGTTCAAGATGAAATTCTTACAAACAGCCTCCAGGAACGAAACTCGACTCCATATTAACTTAAACACATCTTCTGTTATATTGACCTTTTAGCTGCCTAACACACAGTATGACTGTAGATGTAGATGAATTGCATTGAATTGGTACAAAAAACAAAAACATTCTCCATGGATACATTTCTGCTTCATGTAAACACAGAGGCTGCTCATTCCGACAATGCATTTACACATTGTTTGTGTGTGTGTGTGTCCTGTAGCTGTTAGCAGTAGTCTCGGAGCTTCAGGGTCTGAACGTTCTGGTTCTGGGAAGAAAGCACATGCAGCAGCCGTCACGAAACTGGAATAGACACGATATGAACCAGATCAAACAGAAAGCACACTGCTTTTTCACCGAGAACATGTAAGTGACACACACATATACACACACTCTCACACACAATACACCTGTTCACGTAGATAGATTATAGAAAACAACACCTGGCCAGTGTACAGTATATATGATGTACAATAACAGACTCTAGATCTTCCTGGTAATGACAAATATCATTTTTAAAAATGTAAGCTGTGATGTCACATAGTAACCATGCCCTGACTGTTTCTCAGCTCAGAGGATGACCCATTTCTGCTCTATGCCGCATTGCACTCTGGGAATCACTGTAATTTTGTGAGCCGAGACCTAATGAGGGATCACAAAGCATGTCTCCCGGACAGCGCCACACGACGTCTCTTTTTTAAGTGGCAGCGTGGACATCAGCTAGTGTTTAGCAGCTTCATTCCAGGCAAAAGGATTCGTTTTCAGGTGAGTACACAGTCAGAACAATTAAGCTGTCTTTATCACTGCATGTATGTCCAAGATTTAAAAAAAATATTTTTTTTTTTTTCAGAGGACATCTGTCTACGATACGATCATCCAGAGCTGTGGAAAGACATGGCACATACCTTATGACAAGGACGGAGAAGAGCGGAGCACATATGAAGTTCCCCAGACATGGCTGTGTCTCAGTAACAATGTGTGAAATGTGTATGAAGTAGACCGATTAAGAAATAAATAAAAAAATATTTGCCAGTTATTGTGGTGTTCGTATAATTTAATAAATTTAATGATATTAAAGCTAATAAACAGCAAAAAACAATGACAGTGAAGGAAATAAACGGGATGGGGTTCTGTGTTATCAAAAGTTTTAATTAATTAAAATTATATTAGTGGCTCAGTGGTCAGTTTCTTTCCTCCCATACAGAAGACCCGGGGCTCTTAGCTGCCACACAATGCCCAAACCCCAGCCACCTGGTGCATTGTTGGTCCAAAGAAGAATTGCATCAGGAAGGGCATCCAGCCTAAAATCTGTGGCAAGTTGTTGATCATGAGACTTGTGTGCTACCATTACCTGCGAAAGGAGTGTGCAGTCAATTTGTTGCGCTGCTCGAACGCCTCGGCAGTCTCTAATTCTGCCTGTCGTATGTTATCGCTGTAGACGCTCTGCAGTCTGATCCAGAGTTTCAGTAGCAATGAGGTATACTGTAAGTACCCGTTTCTGTTGTAAATGATGAACTGTTACAGCAGGTGAGGAACACCTGTGACATGTACTGCCTTCAAGTATAGATGATTTGTTCTGTCTATATACACAACGGATATACGTCCGCTGGTTCTTATTTACAGGATTCGGTTGCCAGCTCAACACCGATTATAACCGAGCACTTTGGGGGTGAGGGGGTATTAGGCAAAGGAACTTGCTCAAGGGACAACAAAGGTGGTGTCGTGGTTTGAACTGGGGACCTCTTGATCAGCAGTCCAACAACTTACCAACTTAACCACAGAGCCCCCTCTGCCCCTGCTTTCAAGTATAGATTTGTACAAACTGCACACACACACACACACACACACACAGTTTTAGTTTCTGAGCGCCCAGAAATTAAATGAAGGAATGTAACATAACATAGTTAATGTTTTGGCAATGTTTTTACTATACACACTACATTTACAAATGATTTATATTCTTTTCCATAAAAGAAGGGGGAAAACATTTCACAATATAAATATGAATTCGATTTGATATTTAACAGTATATTCATTCCAAAAGTTTTTCTCGTCAGACTGTCCCGTAACCCGGATGTGCATCGGTCATCTTGAATTTTGCCGCAAGTATTTCCGGGGTTGTAGAACACTTCACGCTACTAGATGTTGTGCTTTTTTTTTAATCCCACCCGAATTCCCGTTATACCACGCCTCCTTCTCAGGATTGGCTCCTTGTGTTGGCTTTTCACGAGGTGTGATTGGATGCTCAGAACGCTTGTGCGACTGTTAGCCAATAATATTAGAGGAGGCGGGTTTATTAGAATACGGGTAGGGACTGACAAAAGTTGCTAAATTAAGAAATACCCGGCTCTAGAGTTTGTGGATTTATCTTTAATAAATAAATCGTAATGTCTCGGGGTTCGAGTGCGGGGTTTGACCGCCACATCACAATCTTTTCTCCGGAGGGCAGGCTTTATCAAGTCGGTAAGTGATTGTGTTAGCGACAGTGTGGTGAAGAAAGCGAAAGTGTGTAAATGCTCAGTCATGGAGAGCAGCACTAGCATTAGCTTAGCGTTAAATTTGCCCTGTGTAGTGTTTCAAGTTGTTATTAATTTCATGGCAGTGCTTGGAAAGAAGTGTAACCTTTTATAGAATTAAATGAGAGAAAATGAAGAAACATGAATTTAGATATTGAAGTTATTATTAAAGGATGGAGAAGCTAGCTCAGTTAGCTGTACGGCTAACACAGACTGAGCTTAGCACTGGAGCTGCATGTGTGTGTTTATATACATAGCTTTTTATTTTTATTATTATTGCTATTGCACATTAGTAGTCACTAATAAACATCATTAATATTAAAAGCATCATTATTTGTGTGTAAAAGTGCTGTAGTAACGAGTCACTTCTGTATCCAGAGGCAGTTCTTAATGCTGCTTTCCCTCTATGTAGACAACAGTGCAATGACAATAATGGATTTTTGAATTTTTTTTTACACTATTGGATAAATAATCTTTTTTTCCCTTACAGAGTATGCATTCAAGGCCATTAATCAGGGAGGACTGACCTCGGTAGCAGTGCGAGGGAAAGACTGCGCCATTGTCGTCACTCAGAAAAAAGTTCCCGTAAGACGTTTTAATGAAACACACATTAGTTTTTCTTTCTTTCGTTCTCTTCAGGAAGTCAAAGACACACAACAGTGCACAGTAACATACTTTTGTCAGTTTAATCAAGCAATATTGCAATAGAGCGAGTGATGTTGTGGTGAATATCAGCACAGCTGTGATGCAGTCCTAGGCACCATCATTTAGTATGATATTGCTTTTATACAATTCAGTTACATTTTAGTTATATAACAGGTTTAACAATGGTCATTGTTGCAAAGCCACCTTACAGAATCAAAATAAAATTAGGGAAATGAGTTTAAAAAGTGTGAGAAAATGTGTATAAAATCAAAATGATCAGATGAGCAAGCCGAGGGAGACGGTGGCAAGGAAAAACTCCCTGAGATGGCAATAGGAAGAAACCTAGAGAGGAACCAGACTCAACAGGGAACCCATCCTCATTTGGGGGATATTGGCAGATTCAGCAGTTTCACATACACCACTTATTGTTAACAAATTATGATTTGTTTCTTTGAACCAGTTATCAAAACATCATCTTCTGCACCTGCTGCAACGAACTAACGCAACTGCCAGAGCTGACGACCAACAGTTAGTGTAATTAACAGGGGTGAATGTAGTTTTAAATTCTTGTCAGTATTATGTAAATAGAATAAACCATGGAGGTGGTGGACAGTCTTGTAAATCTCATAAGTTTCTCTTTATATTTCCACTTATTCCACTTTAGAATATCGGCTCCATTAACTTCTTGGTTATGTGGTTAAGTCCAAATAGTGCTAAATAGAAAGCTAGTGCACTATGTAGGATGTAGAATCCCTTGTTTTTTTGATTTGGGATCCAGCCTTGTGTTGTGAGCTAGTTAGCTTTGTAGCTGTAAATAAAAAAACAAGGATGCTTCAGATGCAATTTAGAACAGATGTGTTGTCTTGCTGAAGGTGCTTTTGTGACTGGTTGTGAGCATGACTGTACAGACTTTCCCCTTATCCTACAACTGACAGTTAGTGTAGTAAAAAAGCTCTTTTTTTTAGTAGTCGAAATTGTTTACTCATGATCTGACTCATTTAACAAAGCTAGAATTCTCATCGTTAATCTCCAGGACTCAGCGCTTTTTCTCCCCTCTTATCGTCTTTAGGATAAACTACTGGACTCCTCCACTGTTACGCATTTATTCAGAATAACAGAGAACATCGGCTGCGTGATGACGGGCATGACAGGTGTGAGCACTTTACTACTAAGAACAGGAAGTAATTTCTTACACTAACTGTTTACAGCATTAAATATAACTATAAGTGTGTGTGTGTGTGTGTAGCTGACAGCAGGTCACAGGTACAAAGAGCTCGTTACGAAGCCGCTAACTGGATGTATAAGTATGGATATGAGATCCCGGTGGATATGCTGTGTAAGAGGATCGCAGACATCTCTCAGGTGTACACGCAGAACGCAGAGATGAGGCCGCTCGGCTGCTGTAAGTTACACCAGACACGGATACACATCGCTACACTGAATGTCTTGCTTTAAATCACACTTTTCTGTCAGCTTGGTTTTGTGTTCAGGGTGCAGGAACTTTTGCACTACGAGTTAGAGTGACATAAGTTTGGCTAACTGGAGCTTTCTGCGGTGTGTCAGGTATGATTGTGGTGGGCGTGGATGAGGAGTGTGGGCCACAGGTCTATAAATGCGACCCAGCGGGTTACTACTGCGGATTTAAAGCCACGGCCGCAGGCGTGAAGCAGACCGAGGCCACCAGCTTCCTGGAGAAAAAGATCAAGAAGAAATTAGATTGGACCTTTGAGCAGACCATTGAGGTAACAATGTCCTTTACACAGAGTGTCTTACATATTTTTTTTACCTACAAAATTTAAATACATAAGTGTTTTATATATAATTATAAAAAATCTTTTCATTGGGACAGACTGCAATTAGCTGTCTGTCTACAGTCCTGTCTATCGACTTCAAACCTTCCGAGCTGGAAGTGGGTGTGGTCACTACAGAAGAACCCAGGTTCAGGTAAGTCAAACCGGATCCACCCAAAAAGCTACCAAACGTTACATTAGTTCCTGGTGTTCACAATCGGGTTACTCACCAGATTTTCTGAGCTTCACCTGTGTGAGGTTCTCACCTTTGAGTAGACGCATCTGTGACTAACTAAATCACTCGTGTTTTATATATAGATATACAGAACTCTTTAGAAGATTGGATTTATTTTCTACGTTCTAGAACAATACTGTATTTTTTTTTCAATACAACGAAATAACTCGTATGGATGGCATTAGGGAATTGGGTAACCCCCACAACAGTCACTTGTCATTTGTTCTTGAACAGTTTTTGCAAGAACAGTTTTTTTAAGCACCATGATGAAACTGACTCTAATGAAGACCTTCCCAGGAAAGCAAGACCCAAATTACCTCTGCTGCAGAGGAGAAGTTGAACATGAAGTTGAGCATGAACAGCGCTTACTGTAGAGATTGCCTGTTTAATTAACGAAAACGGTTTCCATCTTTTGTTGTTCATCAGCACACGGTGGTTACTCAGGCACATGTAAGCTCAAGGTGACTACACTCTAAGAGCACTTAAATCTATAAGTAAACAAGCGCTTTTATATACTGTAAAAGCAAAGGCTTAAACGTTGCATAAGAGATGGTAATGTAGACAGGGATGCGTTATTTTGTTGTGTTGTAAGTTTAATCGTGTGTTATTTCCGTCCCAGGATCCTGTCTCAGTCTGAGATCGACGCCCATCTGGTGACCCTGTCTGAGCGCGATTGAGAACCAAGACGTCGAGTTTTTAAGAAGCACTACGTCACATCGACGGTATTCAGGTCGCATTCTGCCCCGCCTTCTGCTGTTTATTTTGCTTTTTCCTGCAACACCTCAATAAAACACACCTGTTTTGACAATCTCTCATTCCTGGTTTTCTTTTCTTAAGCTCTTCTGACTAAAGAGAATATTTAACATGTTTCTTAAACCAGGAATAAACCTTCCAGGCCTGCATTATTTTACTCGTGAAGTGTTTTATGAAATCTGTCGCTTTCTGGTCGTGTTCTGAGGAGTGGGTTATTGCAGCAACCTGCGACTTCCTGTGTGAGTTTCCTCACCGCTGTCCTGTAAACACACTGTACAAAGAAGGTTCTTCTCTCCAGCCTGCTGTCACTGAAGTGCGGTTCGAGACAAGGCTCCTGAAGTCCACGTTAACGGTCTGGTTTAGGATGACACCTGAGCGTCAAGATGTGTGTTCCATCACGGGGTCTGTGTGTTTATCACTCACTCTGCATCTGCATATATTTTCCTGTGCTGTGTGGAACACTTCACTTTCCCCTTACAGCAGCATTCAACAAGCCATCTGTCCCTCTACCTATCTGACTGAACGATGTATCAGTCAGTATCTCTCTTCATCTCTGCTAGTCTGCACGAGGCCCAGGTGGTTTCATAGTTTATGAAACCACCTGGTGATAAAATATTGTGATAATTTTAAGACATTTCTGTAGAAAACACAAGGAGTTCCAAAAGGCATAAATTTCAATTCAATAAAAGCACACATTTTAAAATTACAATTATTAGAAACATAAAATTTTTTTACCTTAAATGCCAAGCAGAGCATGAAAAGTAAATGAATTGTCATCTTATGCACATTGCATATACAGTACTGAGCAACGCTCTTAGGCACATGCAAAAGAGATGGTCATGGAGTACTGACATGAACTGATTAACCACACTTATTAGAAAGCACGTGTCACCCATGCCTGATTTACTGCCAGAGCTGTTGAATCAAGAAATCACTTAACTAGAACCTATAGCCGGATCAATAGAAGGTCATTATTTGCAGTTTCATTGGGAAATTAGCTCCCAAGTTTTATTAAGCATCCTACAGAACCACCCGTAGGACACCTGAGGAATTTGACTGTTGCACCTGCTTCTTTTTTGCATGCAAGACCCAGCAGCTTCCTTTCTTTGGTCAAAGTGGTCACTTACATAATGTGCTGCTTTCTTTTTTGACAGACTTTTTTTTTTATTGACTTTTTATTTTGTGGTGGAAAACCTGATGTTTGAAAATCAGAAATGTTTTGTATTAGTGCAATAATAAACAAATACAAAAATAATAATATTAAAAATCCAGATAGGGCCAGAAAGATTTTGCCACCATTGGTAAAGAAAATCATAAAATCATTATGGTTTTGTTAATTTTTAACGCATAAATGTTGCATTGGATTTCTTAGAAAGCTTCCTTATATCTTTAGAAAGGGTGCCAGTAGTTATATTCAGATATCAACTTTTTTTCTTTTCCTCTTCTTTAAAAATTCTTCAAATTCTTTTATTTAGCTTGCTAATAACATTCTTCGACACCTTCTGAAAAAAAGAAGTTCGACGTAGATATGTCGCGGCAAAGTGACAAGCAGAGAACCAGGAAAGCTTTTAGATACTGTATCTGTCTGTCTGTCTTAGTCAGAAGAATTTACATGAGTGTTCTCACAGTGAGTATGTTTGTTGAGTGCTTCCCTTGAGATGTAAATGAAACGTGCCTGACACGTCCCCTCTGATTTTTCCCCCCAGTATTTGCATAGAGGTGACGTTTCGGATTCGGGGTTAATAAATCAAATACGATAAATCCCCGGAAAAAAAAGTTAAACCAAGTAAGAAAGAGATCGATATAGAGAGATAAAGGGAGAGAAAGAGAGGTGGTTTTTCCAGCTGACGTTTCTCGGATGAAGCTGAATCATCTGAGATTCTTGCACTTATGTTTGTGTGTGTGTGTGTGTGTGTGCGTGCACTCCAGAGGGAGAGTTCTGACTCTCTGATTTGCATGAGTGTGTAAGTTTTCTCAGGAGAGTGATGCTCGAGTTTGAGACGAAGGTACAGCCCCGTGCCATCTCTCAGGTTTGTATTTAAATCACTGAAACCACACGCGTCACCTTTCCGTCTGCGTTTACTGTAAAGGGAAGTTTAAAGCATGCAGAGGTCACACTCGGTAGGCTTGCAGCATTTACATTAACAACAAAATCAGTGTGGAGTGAGAATGTCAGCTAACACTACATGTTTACACTTTACTGCAGTCTCCTTTGGAAAGGGAAGTCTGAAATTAAACCATCGTAACGAACGACTGTTATTGAACTTTTTTTAACTCCTGCGCTCTCTGGTTTTGATAAAATCACTTTCTAAGACGTCATTGTTTCTATAGTTACGGCTCATTCACACGGATATGTACGACAGATAATAAACAGATTTTTATAAAGGTGTAATTGATGGTACAGTGATGTTTTCTGTAACTTCTGTAACATTAGTTGAAGAAGGGCAGCACGGTGGCCTTGCACCACCCGGGGTCAAGGGTTCGAGTCCTTGCTTTTAGTGTGTATGTCTTGTGATGGATCGGCACCCCATGCAGGGTCCTGGGTGTCCATGTACAGGTTAAGCGGTATAGAGAATGAGTAAGGGGGAGTCAGTAGTGTAAGGAGTCTCCAGTGTAAGAGTTTTGTAACAGAAGTAAAGCAGTAATTTAAAGTTTTTCCTCCATCTTAAAAAACAGGGTTTATTCTTATTATTAAAATGAGCTATGTGGTTGTTGTTGTTTTTTTTTTTTTAAAGTGGAAATAAAGAGCATCTGGTCAAGTCAAGTGACAAGTTGTTTTCGAAAAAACTATGAAGTGTCTTTGCACATTGGTGTATTATAAGGGAAATAAAAGGCTGACAGTATTTTAAATTTGTAGCACTGCAGAGTTTCCTGTTTTTTTTCTTCTTCTTCAAAATCTACTTAATAATACATGTTTTAAAATAAAACAGTCCATTTTAAAATGTATTAAATGAAAATCTCTTTAACTGAAGCAAATATGCATCAGCAATGAGACCAAGTGATTAATATAAAGCCTGAGTTAAAGCTTGATTTTAAGCACTTCTTTCATGAAAGACTCTCAAAAGTGGCTCAAAATAATAATCTAATTTCTATTTGTTCATAATCATATTGTTATGAGCATGTCTGACAGCCCAAAAAAGAAGTTTTGCCACCCTTTAAGTAATATATTTGGCTTGGACAGAAAGGGGCATAATGTTGAGTCTAGGGCACGCCTCTGCTAGTCATGCTAGCAGTAAAAATAAAACAAGTCACGCTAACCATGCAAAAGGGCTAAAATCAGGCACTCTGTGGTCTAGAACTCTTACCCAACTCTTACGTCAAACCATCACAATGAAATGAGTTTCAAAATATTCCTTGTTCTTTAGCCTTGTAAATACAGGGTTGTGTTTTTAAGCTAGCTAAACAAACATAGTTAAAAAGCTAGCTATGAGATGGATACTTAGCTGCTATCTGTGTAATATAAAACAGAAAAAGAAAGAAAAAATTTAAATAAACACTAAAATCTTTAATCTGTTTCTGATTTTATAAATCAGGTAAAACTTTCTTTAACTATTTATTTCCTTTTACCTTACTAGTACACACTGTATTTTATACTGTATAGTTCTTTCAGTCATTATTAGTGTTTTATTAGTGCATTATTGCACTATTTCTGGATTATTCATTGCTGATTTGTTGAGTAAATCCCCCTGAGCTTCATAAATAAACCCTGTGCAAACAGAAATCATTTAAAGATGTTGATGAGTCGTCACTATATTACTGCGTACATTCCGAGCTTGCGTATTCCACCATAACGTGCCACTTTCCTCTTTTGTTTTCCACTCTGACGCTAATCAGGGCTCAGTTTAGCATGCAGGCTAAATCTGCTGAGTATGTGCATGTGGTTTAGCTTTTAAACTAAGAGGCTGAAAACTATATAAAGGCATCACAGTGGGAAAACATGGCGTCACTCATCACATTTAGATTCACAGAACAGAGCAGAGCGTTTTTTTTTTTGTTTTGTTTTTTCCAAGAAGTGTCTCATATCTGGAATTTCGGCAGGCCGGATGACTCGGATGGGGAATTTTTAGCGTTGCCAATCTTGAGTGTTTCATCCCCCACAGGAAATTCCAGCCTTTCTCAGCTGATTGAAGCCCAAGTGTGTGTGCATGTGTGCACACACACATACTCCTCTCCACAGCCATAAAACACACACACACACAAAAATGCCAGACTAGCTCCAGTTACATCCCACGTCCCCCCATCATTACTCCTCCATCACACACTCCATAAAGAGAAGAAAGAGGAACAACACAATGCGCAATTAGGGGGTTTTAATTTAACAGAACATTTTGGAATTTCCAAAACAATAAAACAGGATACATATCTGTACAAATTTACACATATAAAAATAACTCTGTCAATAAACATTATATTACAGTTGAATACAGGGGCGGAGCTTCAGTTCAGACACCAGGCATGTGCCTATTATCAGGTAGACGATACGCCATTAATGCATCTAACACACTGTATCGTCCCAGCTGTCCTCCACTTGTCCTTATTTTGGATCTGTTTACGCCGGAAGGCAGACATGCCCTTCGTGATGTTATCGTAAACCGTGATATGTTGGTAGAGAATTATGATGCTGAATCCCGGTACCGGAGCACGTCTAAGCAGTACATCTGCTTTCTTCTTATGTTTTTCTGTTTGTTTACGACTCATCTTATCTTCCTGCACGTTTCCTCTCGGCGCCCGTGGCCTTCCGCCTGCATGTTCCTGGCTCAGGATCACGTTTATCTCGGTATGTCCTCCTGTAGCCTTTTGTCCCACATGTCCTCTCACAGGACTGGACGTTTTTTTTTTTATAGTTTTCAGCTCTCCGAACCACCTCTCCTCTCCTCTACTGCCCCATCACTTTAATGTCATCATACTGCGGAAAGAAGGTAAACTGAAGTTAGGAGCAGGAACAGTGATAAAACGTACAGAATATGGTGGCTGTTTATTCGTGTCCCTTAATTAAAGATAATATAGTGGCTGCCTGATCTGCCAAGTAACTGTGTACTGTAGTTTACAGAACAGCAGGGCCACCGTAAATACCTTAATATGCTCATGCAAAAATTTATTCGAACAAAAATGCATCACTTTACTGCAAATTTCTAAATAAAGGCACTACTGGTGATTTGAATATAGACTTGAAATATGGATTTGAAAAACACACCTCATCATCAGAATACACATCACTGCTGTCGTAGTCGTAGTCGCACTCGTCCTCACTGTCTTCACTCTCGCTCTCAGGCAGTTCCCGCAGGTCCTGATCCGTGACGTCGTGCAGCGCTCTCTGGATGGCGCAGTTCTGCCGTCCATGCGTGAGGTGATACGCAGAGTGGCCACCATATGTCAAGCTGTTCACGTCAGCGCCTTTGCTGATCAGGAGTTTCACCAGCTCGAGGTTCTGCAGGTCCACGGCTAAGTGGAGAGCCGTCCTGCCATTACACTGCTCCTGAGACATTAAAAGACATTAAATAGGTTTATTTATGAATATTTACACTTTATGATTTTTTTATTAGTTTAACACTTTTGGTTTGCATTTTAATCAGGAGAGATAATTATTACTATTATTTTTTTTTTATTACCTGTTCATTGATATCTGCTCCAAAATAGAGAAGGCTCTCCACCAGTGAAAGAAAACCATGCACAGCCACCACGTGTAAGCATTTCTGACCTGCAAAAAAAAAAAAAAAAATGCAATTTTTTACTTAAAGGAATAATTTCACACAATATTAAGTGAGTCATAGCTCGCACTACTGTTAGGACCTAGAAAGCTAGATTCTTTGATAATTGTGAGGACGGAGCTCACCACTGTAGTTGGGCGTCTGCAGGATGGACGGCAGGTACTCCAAGCAGTGTTGCGTGAGGAGCCCGAAACATGGGAGAGACCCTGTCCTGCAGGCGATGTGCAGAGCCGTGTTGCCGTTATTGTCCACCAATGTGGGGTCACAGCCGGCCTTCAGGAGACGATCCACCACCAGAGGCTGCTCTGTGATCACGGCCAAGTGCAGCGCCGTCTGTGGAAAGATCACGATTATGTCTTGCATTTTTTTCAACTTAAAAGAAAAGAAAGAAGAAAAAAAAACAGAGCATGCTTTTGCGTATTGTACCTGTCTCTGGTAGTTCTGTTTGTTCAGGAACGGGTGCTTGATCGACATTTCAATCATTTTTTTTGCCATGTCTTGGGCTTCATGAATGACAGCCAAATGCAAATACCTGTGATAAAGAAAATAAGGAGCAATTAGTCAGGACGAAAATGGAACCAAAGGTTGTACACTCGGGCTGCTGCACACGGCTCACTGGGGAAAAACAAGCACAGACTTTTTTTTTCTGCAGGCAGTGGTGTTTTTCCTAGAAGGGCCTTACTGGCAGACAGCCCGGGACTTTCCACACACACTCGCGCGCGCACGCGCACACACACACAGAGTCACACAAATGCACAAAGCCAAAGTGCAAAACACTGTACAGTGAACAATCCTCCCTGCAGAGCATGTGTGTGTGCAACTAACTAAACCGAAACATATAACATGCATGTATTTTATCTGTATATTTGATTATACATCGTGGTGTTACATAATGCAATAAACACTAAGGTATTTAAACAGACGAAACACTGCTTCACAGCAGAAATATCTACACTCTGCACTGAATTAACCCTTAATGTGCACTTGGTTGGCACTCAGGCTGCTGAATGAACACCAAGACCGTTTATTCAACACTTTACATGGATTCACCTGCTGCGGTATTTAATCCAATACTCAATACTGAATTGCACACTGACTGCACATTTAGTGTTACTGTGCACTGTGTGTGTGTGTGTGTGTGCACAGAGGTGACATTTACAATGGAAAATATTAAATACAAACTTATTTAAAAATTAAATACTACAAAAACAGCAGCATAGTATTGAATTGGGAGTTAGAGCTCCGACTGTGTGCGCGCGCGCGTCAATGCGATTCCCTTTAAAGAGATTAAATCCACACAAGATGAAAGCTTTGTACAGTAACACTTTAACACTGAATACCCTTTAGCACCCTTTAGCGTGAACACCGCATGCGCGTGTAAATTCCACGTTTTCACGTATTTCATCAGCCTTAATCCCACACACACACACACACACACACACTACTGCTGCTGCTGCTGTTGTTTGCGCTGTGCGCGCGCGGTTCATCCGTTCTCCGTTTTAGCGAACAAGTCGGGAATTAAAGCGCAGAAACAACAACAAAAAAAAAATAAACATAATTAAAGGGTCACCACGCACGTGTCTCCGTCTTCCGTGATGACTTTCATCCAATGTTCCTCGTGCGGTTCTTGAACACTCAATTCGTTGAGTCCGGTGATCACGGGCTCCAGGCGCGCGCTGCTGCAGGAAGCCTCTGTGTCGTCCTCGCGCAGTGAGTCCAGGCCGCTGTCCAGCCGCTCGTCCATCACAGTTCCCGCCTTGTGCGTCTTGTGCCCTTCCGAACCATAATCCATCGCGTTCCGATAAAGAGCCATTATTGTTTCAGTGTACGAGTGCGAACGCGCGTGTGTGTGTGTGTGTGTGTGAGGTGTGTGATCTGATCTGAGCTGATCCGCTCGGGTGGAGGAGTGTTTAACCTCCGCGTGCAGCAGAGGAGGAGCTCCGGGTCCGGGTGGGGGATTTCCAGCACTGTAGAGAATTTATTCAAGGCCTTGTTTCAATCCAGTTAGAAACTCCTCCTCTCCTAGCGCACTTCCCCTTGGTTAGTGAACAAAATGGAGAGACAAAATGACTGGATTTAGTGCACCGCGGCTTATGGTTAGCACTGTGTTGCTTTGCACATCCAGGGTCAAGGGTTCGATTCCCGCCTTGAGGTCTGTGTGAGAGGGGTTTTTATGGTGGGTTTCCTCCGAATACTCCGGTTTCCTCCCACAGTCCAAAGACATGCAGATGAGGCTGATTGTTGTTCCCAAATAGCCCCATAGTGTGTGAATGAGCATGTGTGTGTGAACATGGCACATTGTTTGCTCATGCCCTAAGTCTCCTCGGTTAGACTCCAGGCGTCCCACAAACCTGTATACAAGATAAGGAAATATAAATAGTGAGTGAGTGTGCAAATCAGGTGTGTGTTAAATGATCAGAAATGTGCATCCAGGTTCAACACTGTACAACATTATTCAATGGAGTAAAGTTCAGCCTTAATTTGTCACATATAAATGACTGCACAATGAAAATCTTTATTCTTTGCATATCCCAGCTATTAGTAGGCATTATACGGCGCTGGAGTGTCCAGGGTTGAGGGCCTTGCTCAAGAGCCAAATAATGGCAACCCAGCAGAGCTTGGGCACGAACCTCCAACCTTCTGATCAGTAACTCGGCACCTTAACACACTGAGCCACCACATTCACTTACTGGGAGTCAAACTCATGAAAACCAGGAATCCTTCTGACTGTGTAAATCATAAAAATAATCCAATCCAAAAAAAATTATAATAATAATCAGCAATAGCTGTCTTAGATAGTTATTATTATTTTTTTAAATCTGCAAAAAGAAGTGCCAGAAGTTATTGTTGGGATTTCTAAAATGGCATTCCCTACAAATGTGAAAATGCATTATGGTTATTTCCTACCAGGTAGTACACCAAATTTCTGCATGTACCTACGTACTGCAATGCATTGTGGGATTTCCTTAGTGGATATTCCTTATTATGTTTGCACATGACTACATTTTTTTGCAAGACTTTTTTTTAAAACTCCCAAAATTGTGTACTAACTAGTGTTTATTGCAGATTAAGCGGGTTATATTACTGGAAACATGATTATTCAAATAGTGCATAGTTTAAAACCCTTTGATTAAATTTGCTTTATTCCTCTGAAAGCTTGTGAAACTGCACTAGTTTATTCGGCTGGCTAGTAAAGAATCTGGCTAACTAATGCTAATAGTTAGCTAGGCTTTAATTATACAAAATATACAAAAAAAATAATTTACAGGAACTCTAATCATGCTGCCTTAGGTATGTTGTTATTTGTATTTTAAGAAGATGAGCTCTATATGACTTCACTGCTGAGTTTGAGTGCTGCAGATGTTGCATGTTGCTTCTGCAGGACAGAGAGCACTTCCTGGTTTAAGTGCAACATCGGTGGGAACGTGACTCTAACAGCATTCTGGGAGTTTGGGGAAATTTTTGCCTCTTCATCACAGAAAGCTCTGCACCCTGAGAGCTGCTAATTCTGCAAAGAAAAAACATTCCCCAAAATCCACAAGGCTTGAGAAATAATGTCTTAAACGCCTGGGCTTGCGACAGCGCTCAGTCATGATGCAAAACTTTCTAAGAAAAGGAAGATGTTCGTGTTTAGGCGGTATTCGTCCAGCGCTGTGCAAACTGCTGAGACATGAAGCTTGACCGAGAAAACAAAACATAACTGTATTGTTTAAATCAACGCTTACACAATGGCGGGAGGAGACAGAGGCTGGAGTGAAGTGCGGATTTTCCCCAGAGCCAAGTCTGTTTAACAAACTGCACTGATCCTGCAGTGTGGGAAACTCCGCAGTGTGTGTGTCTGTTTGTGTTTGTGTGTGTGTGTGGTTGAGCATGTGTTAATAGTGGATTGTTTCTAAGGAAACTCAAGGGAGCCGTTTGCACAAGTACAACAGTAAGACAGCAGTGTGTGTGTACACACTGGGGCAAATCCTCCAAAACACACACACACATAACTTTAATACATTTACACCATCTGAGATATTTGCTCTGGAAAATTTAATCTGCAGCAGACACACAAACAGTTACAAAACAGATCTGATGCTTCCCTAAAATAAAAACAGACCTCAAACGTGTGAAAATCCGTCGCACACAGAGTAACGCCACAACAATGATGGTGCAGAACTAAAGTAAAAAAAAAAAAAACCATCATGATGTTCACTCTGTCCATCCAAATGCATGTTAAATTTTAGATAAAATCTTCAATGAAATTTATATAAAAACGTTATAATGGTGCACTATTCTGTAAAAAATGTTGGGTTTTTTTATGTGCTTGTGGCCTGAAGATTGACAAGCGTACAGTAGCTAGTGTTAGCACGGACGATGCGTAGCTACTGCAGGTAGGAAAGATGATTAAGCTGGTTGTGTGAGTATCCTTTCACATTTAAGTTAATTATTATAAGTCTTTTTAATATTCATTGTTTTCGAAAATAATACAACTGTCGACAGTGTTGTCAAAGAGTGCAAGCGTTTATCAGTGCTAGCATCCTTTTTGCTAAAATCAGGGTTAAGTGTTCAGACTGAGGTGTTAGCAGTGCGTAAGGAGAAATAAAGTAGAAAATTACAAAATTAGAGTTATCTCCGGCACCCTGTCCGGGGTCTACCCCGCCTCGTGCCCTAAGCATCCTGGGATAGGCTCCAGGCCCCCCCGCGACCCTGAATACAAGATAAAGAGGTATAGACGATGAGTGAGTGAGTGAGTGGGTGAGTTAACTCCACTCGCGAGTCTGTCAGATTAGCTTTGAATTGTTCTGATATTTCAAACCGTTTCATCGATTCCACTGCAGTTTTTTTTTCTCAGGAACACTGTTTGATTCCGTTTGGTTTTCCTTCACTCTGGTTAGGATGTTATAGTGGAAATAAAGTCATCAACCCAAGGCTACGCAAAAACCCAGATGTGTGTAAAAAAAAGAAAGGGAAAAAAACCTGCACAAAAACACTGCACTACGCAGACACACACACACAAACACACAGGTATCTGTTACTAACAACATAAACTTTGTCGTTTTAATTATTCTTTTTTAACAACCGACTAAAGATAAAAATCTGAAACACAGCTATAGCGTGTAATAAACACGGCAGCATTCTGAGTGTACAAGTGTGTACTTGTAACCTTGTAACTGCCATTCACAGAAATGAAAGTGCAGTCTATTAGGAAGAGAAAACATAAACGAAAAAACCTTTAAACAACACTAAAAATTTTTTTATTAATTCAAACCACAAAGTCAGGAACAAGTTTATTCCATGATGAGCATGGTGCTCGTCTGAGAAGAAGTCCGAAAGCCCTGGTTTTACATAACAGCACTGTGCACAGTTTGTGCAAAGGAAGTTGTGTCTACGTTAATCTGATGCAGAGGTTTTTGTGTAAAAAGTCCTGGCTGTGTGGTACAGGACGTCCTGGGCTTGCACATGAAATCCTGGAACTATAACGACAGAAAGTCTGGGCTTTGGCCTAGCTGCGTGTTTACAGCTCTGTGCGCTGGGGAAACTGTGGAATTACCAGTTTCTCAACTCTCTTCCTCTTTCTGTCAGGACACACACACTCACACAATGCTTTGAGTTTGCGTCCTTAAAGCTTGTGGATAGACTCTGCCCAAATCCTGCAGTATTATTATTGATACTACAGATAAAGTAAACATTTATGCTGCATTAATTCCATTAATTTTTTTTAAGGAGCTAAATACATTTCACGTTTAAGATTAAATAAAAAATAAAAAAATAGTCAGGTCTAACGGTGATGACGGTCTATCTTGCTTAGGTACAGCTAACGCAATGCACCTGAGCTAGCTAAGCTAACTAACGTTCTGTAAGCTGTTCCCATCACAATTTTCCCTTGCTCACAGTAGCTACAGTTACAATGTCTTATTACAATGGCAGATGGAAGTGGGTGGGATATATTAAGCAGAAGTTGTGTAGAAGTTGTGTCTGAAGTTGTTTCATCAATGAGAACCCAGTGGAGAGAGTGGACAGCTTCCGATACCTCGGTGTTCACATCACGCAGGACCTGTCATGGTCCTGTCACATCTACACCGTGGTAAAAAAGGCCCGGCAGCGTCTCAACCACCTCAGACGCTTGAGAGACTTTAGACTGTCCTCTAAGGTGCTCAGGAATTTCTACTCCTGTACCATAGAGAGCATCCTGACGGGAAACATCTCAACCTGGTTCGGGAACGGCACCGTGCAGGACAGACGAGCTCTACAGAGGGTGGTGCGATCAGCTGAGCGCATCATCCGCACCGAGCTCCCTGACCTGCACTCAATCTACAGCAAGCAGTGCTGGACCAAGGCCAGGAAGATCGTGAAGGACCCCAGCCATCCCAACAATGGACTTTTCTCTCTGTTGCGGTCTGGGAAGCGATTCCGCTCCCTGAAGGCCAACACAGAGAGACTGAGGAGGAGCTTCTTCACGCAGGCGATAAGGTCTCTCGACCACAACCACACCACACAGGAATAATGTCTTTTAAACATTGACACTGACTGGATAATCATGGACACATTCATGCAATACATATTTGCATATCTGAAGCCATTGCACATGTCACTTTATACAATACATGTTTACCTGCCATTGCACATGACACTTTGCCACTCTGACACTTTAAGACATTTCAATGCCACTTTAAAACATTTTTAAAATTTTTTATATATATATATATTTCCCCCCCATATTCCTATATCCTATTTTTGTGATATTTTTACATGCCCTTATTTGTACAGTTGTTAATTTTACTAGTTACATTTATTTTCCTTTGTATTTTATTTCTTTTATTAATATTTATTCCTTATATATAGTTTTCTATTTTCTTTTTAAGGTCACCGGCGGTCGTATAAGCATTTCACTGCATATCGTACTGTGTATGACTGTGTATGTGACAAATAAAATTTGAATTTGAATTTGAATTAGAATTTTTGAATTTGAAGTTCTGTTGAAAGCAGAAATGGGGTAAACGCAAGGATTCGAGTGACTGTGACAACAGGCATATTGGCTAGACGATTGGGTCAGAGGAACTCCAAAACTGTGGGATTTTTCCAGATTGCATTGGTCAGGACCTTGAAAAACTGCTCCAAGGAAGGAAATCTGCGACAGGGTCATGGGTGGTCAAGTTTTACTCATGCACATGGGAAAAGAACGCTGGTCTGTGTTGTTTACTCCAATAGGAGCGCAAGTGTATGTTAAACTGGTGAAAGGGGTAATGCTAGTTCGACAGCATGCTAGGAACACACTAGCATGTTTTGGAGGCAAAAGGGGGAAACCACTCAATATGTAATAATGTTTTGGAGGCAAAAGGGGGAACCACTCAATATTAGGTCACATAACGTTATGGCTGATCGGTGTATATAAACCAATATGCAAGGAATAAACAAACCCCCATAATTTTATGATCAAATGTATGCACCAAATGTGTTGGCGTTATTATGCCTGCTGTCAGTTTCATTCTCTTTAGACTGGAATAGGCCCATCTTTATGGAAACGTCAGATTATTGGTCAGTCTGAGGGTGGACGAACCAGAGACACATGGCTAGGAATCTTTGGGGAAATCCCTCTTTCTTTCATTAACAAAGTTATAGTTTAGTTTAAGGAAAATGGTTAAACAGAGTCTATGACGACCTAGAACTTAAGGCTGAAGGGTGTCTTCATGATGTTCATAGATCTGTGGAGAAAAACAATGTCTCAGTCAAGGTGAGTTGTTGTTCTTAACGCAATGTGTTAATTATAATATATTTGTAGCTAAAACTTACTCACGTCTGTATATAGGGGGGTTCAAGTCAAACCGTGACTTTTGAATATTTCTCTATATAATCCCCTGCTACACTAAAGCACTTATCCCAGCATTTCACTAGTGTTTGGATATCACCAAGGTAGAAAGTTTTCTCAGTTTGCCAGAGGCATGATCGGACTGCCTGCTTCACGTCTGAAATGCTGGCCTCCCAGGAACTCATTTAATGGCCAAGACAGCTAAAAAAAAAAAAATGCACGAGGTCAGGACTGTATGCGGATGGGTCAATAACTCAATTATTGTTAATAGTTTTTAATAGTTCCTGTAATGTGCAAGTGGTGCAGTTAGCAGTATGTGCTTGTGCATTATTCTGTAGAAACAGAGAGAGTAGGCCATTATTTTTCCATTAAAGGAAAACTTTCTACATTAATGGTATCAATGCATTAGGTGCAGGTAACAGGGTATTATATAGAGAAATAAAAGGGGATCAACTCTCATAACTGAGTTCTGGGATTCTGCACAATCAAAAGTCCTGTTTTGACTTGAACGCCCCTTCAAGCATCAGTATTGTCCATTTGTCTTCGAGGCTGCGTTCTACAGCTGAGTTCAAGAGTTTTCACTATCCCTCTTCTGTAATTGTCTGGGTTTGTTTTAGTATTTATTTTTACGCTGACAGATGTGCAGGGAAGTTTGTCTATTTACAGCTGAGTCAGACTGAGGTTACTGTACAGGTGAGCAATAAGAGAATCATGGATGGACTTTCCAAAGGACTCTCTGCCTCGCCCCAATGTGACTCAGGATTATGTGACTAATTACATTCCTCTCCGATTCAGTTTCATGACAATACCACAAAAATGTTGCGTCCAAACCCTTAGAGATCTTTCTGTAGCTTTTACTCTGAACATCATCTGAAACCCGTAAAAACAGAATTATGGTTATTTTTGTGACTATATGATTAAACTATATTTTGATAGACCTCTTAAGTTTAACATCATTTCTGCTCGGTCTTTTGAAGAATTGAATATGACACAAAACACATCAAAAGTGAATATATACATCCCAATTTTTTTTTTATGGAATTACATTTCCATTTGGGCATTAGGCAGACGTTGTTTTATATTAAGTTACTTATCGTGAAAAGGGAACAGTTTGTCTCTTGCCACTCTTATACACTTTTAAATTCGTGTAACTAATGTTGTTAATGGTATAAATGGATAAAGGATCAGTCCGAGAAAGCGAGCCGAGAAACCTGACATTTCATTCCTGATCGTTTTACTACAGCATTGTTCCACTTTTAGGAAACGTGCACAAAAAGGTCACGCAGAGTTGAACAAAGAGGAAAAAAGAGAGATATCAAGAAATCTGTTTCTCAAAACACAGGCTTTTTATTCCAGGGGAAAATACGCAGCATTGTTACCTGTGAATAGATGTTCAGAGTGTCAGGTGTGTCGCTCGAGGTTATCTGACTGCCCGGGTTTCCGTGTTCAGGTGTTTCAGGTGTTTCAGGTGTTTCTATGCACAAGGGGAATACCTCAAGCCTTTCAAATCACATGATTCTCAGAGAAGTGTTTGTGGAATGTACGTCCAACATTCAATGCACCTATAGTGATGCTTAAACACACCCAAAGTTCAGGAGTGCAGTGACTAGAAATAAACTCTAATATCTAACAGCTCTATATAACACCATATCTATAAAAGCAACAAAAAATACTAATTGTATGATTCTGCCCTTTTGTGTAACTTCTACTGTATTAACAGGCGTGTCTCTCTGTGTGGTCACCTGACACGACTGCCACTGATTGGCTGCATAAATCTACAGTCTGGACAAGAAAAAAATCAGGCCCGGCCTCACTTCTTGGTCCTACTCATGGTTCACATGTTTATCTCATTATACATCTGAGCAGTTGAGGTTTAAGGGCCTTGCTCAAGGGCGGCCCAACAGTGCCAACTTGGTGATTAAACCTGGGACCTTCTGAATGGTAGTCCAGTGCCTTAACCACCCTGACCCTTATTATGGCCTGTTGGTGGTGCTGTTGAGGTCCTATTGCAGTGTAATTATACTTTAGATTAGATCAGATTTGATTTGAGAGATTTGATTTGATTAGAGTCTTGATTTTTAATAGTGCAAAGTACATGAAGAAAGCCAATGAAATGCTGTAAGTATTTAACCAGAAATGCATAAGTCACCAATTTACTCACTCATTGTCTTATTGACTTATCGGCCCTGTATACAGGGTTGCAGGAGTTTATCCTAGGAGACTTAGGGCACGATTTGGGGTACACCCTGGATGGGATGTCAATGCCAATCCAATCCAAAAACCAATCTGAGGAAACACCCTCTGGATAAGTGTGCCAGTCCATCACAGGGCACACACACCTAAATACACTCAAACACTAAGTCATCCAGTACGGGCTATTGGGGAACGCCAGTTTACCTAATCTGCATGTCTTTGAACTGATACTTACTATAAATACTAATACTAGTAATACTAATACTAGTATAACTGTACGGGTCCATATGTACAGGGGTGAGAGTGATTAATGTACAGAAGATGGAATAGGGAGTAACGATATGCCATAAATAGTAATATGCAGTATAACTGTGCAAACATTGTGCAGTGGATAAGATATCTCAAGAAGATAACAGGCTCATATAAACATGATACACATGTGCATATATGGATGTCTGTATGATACAGTATATACAGAATAAATATGGGTGGAATATACAGTAGTGCAATGATAAACATAAGGTATTGATGGTGCAAAGATGCATAGTGGACAAAGAAGTGCAATATAGACCGAATTGACTATAGTGCAGTAGTGTAGAGGTCCATGATCAGCTGTTCAGTGCGTTAACAGCTAAGGAGAGAAGAGTGAATAGGGGTAAGACGTATAAGAGATGAGATGCATCATTGATATCGCCTCTCGCCTTTTGCAGGCAGCATGTCTTGTAAATGTCCTTTGAGCTGGTTAGCTGAATACCAATGACACTTTGTGCGGTTTTCAGCGTGCTCTGAGGGGCTTGACGGTTCGAAGCAGTGCAGGTGCCGTACAACATTGAGATGCAGTTTGTGAGGACGCTGTCAATGGTATAGCGGCAAAAGTTGGAGTACAGGTTGGACTTTTTCCTGCATCGTTAAAGATTTTTACAGTGTTAGCCATGCTAGCACTTTGATTTATCAAATGTATTATTTTCACCTACAACAGAATTGTAAATATGTTCTTGTTCACTGCACAGAGTATACAACATAACACAACTTCTGACCCAGGCACACTCTTTCTAGTGCACTATACTGACAAAAAAAGATCATGTGCCATTTAACCACAGCCAAATCTTTGTGCTTTTTTTTAATAATGTATACAGTAGAATAAATTATTGGCACCCTTGATTTAGTATGGCATTTTTGAATGCTTAAATGTTGTGTCAGGCTGTTATACTTCTTGACGGATCCATGATGGAAGGCTTGCAGTTTTTGCTGTGCTTTTGCTGTACACATCATCCCTCAACCACATTATGAATAAACATCATGAACGTCAGGTTGAGGGGTTGGAATAGATGTACAATAAATGACTTTGTAGTAACTAGTCAACTAACTCTATGCCACTCTAGTTTTGCCCCAGTGTGTATGTCTGTGTGTGTGTGTGTGTCTGTGTGTGTGTGTGTGCGTGCCTGATTCAGGTTAACCAGGGACGAGAGCAGAGTTATCACTTACAGTAAGTATCAGCTTTAAAAGGCCGGAAAATCTGTCACCATCACACTGACCTAATTTCCACTGTAGCAGGAAATCGAGAAGCTTGATTTCAGTTTGAACAGCAGTAACACAATCTGCAGGTGAAGGTAGTGACACAGGCACAACAGGTATTTCCGTTAAGCTCAGTGCACACACATCACTTCCTTCACTCACTGGCCAGGACTCCATTTATAACACAATAACACCCTCTGCTGGATATTAATACACACACACACACACACACACACTACTACTACTAATAATAATAATAAATCAAACAATGATGTGAATCTAATAAAAAATGCATGAAACTCTAAATATTAATGTACATTATATGTTATTTAGGTGGCATGGTGGTGTAGTGGTTGCCTTGTGGCCTTGCACCTCCCAGGGTGAGTGTTCGATTCCCACCTCGGGTCTGTGCGCATGGAGTTTGTACGTTCTCCCTGTGCTTGGTGAGTCTCCTCTGGGTCCTCCAGTTCACTGACGATAGTCCAGAATTAAAGGTTAACTTTAAGTGAGCACTGGAAATAAACATTAGTTGATATTTCCCAAATACTGGTGTAGTTCTTATCCAATCCAAATTCAAATTTTATTTGTCACATACACAGTCATACACAGTACGAAATGTAGTGAAATGCTTATACGACCGCCAGTGACCTTAAAAGAGAATTAAAGCTAATAATAAGAAATAAATATAAATAAAAGAAATACGATAGATTTTTAGGATAAAAAAAGAAATATACTGTACAAATAGAAATATACTGTACAAGAACATTTAAGAAATTGAGAAATTTTTATATTTTTGGGAGAAAGATGGTGTGCAAATATGCATAGAAAAAAAGGGTCTTTGTGCAATGGTCCAGAATGTAAACGTAAACATGTAGAGTAGATGTGAAGGTAGATGTGCGTGGATTTGTCCATAGTGTCCATGGGTGTAAAAAGATTGATTGATTGATTGTGAAAAGGTTGTGTTAGTTCTACATAGTGGTGTGATTGAGAGACCTTATCGCCTGCGGGAAGAAGCTCCTCCTCAGTCCCTCTGTGTTGGCCTTAAGGGAGCGGAATCGCTTGCCAGACCGCAACAGAGTGAACAGTCCGTTGTTGGGAGGCTGAGGTCCTTCACGATCTTCCTGGCCTTGGTCCAGCACCGCTTGCTGTAGATCGAGTGCAGGTCAGGGAGCTTGGTGCAGATGATCGCACCACCCTCTGTAGAGCTCGTCTGTCCTGCATGGTGCTGTTCCCGAACCTGGTAGTGATGTTTCCCGTCAGGATGCTCTCTATGGTGCAGAAGTAGAAATTCCTGAGCACCTTAGAGGACAGTCTAAAGTCTCTCAAGCGTCTGAGGTGGTAGAGACGCTGCCGGGCCTTTTTTACCACGGTGTTGATGTGACGGGACCATGCCAGGGCCTGCGTGATGTGAACACCGAGGTATCGAAAGCTATCCACTCTCTACACTGGGCTCTTGTTGATGACGGGGGTCTGGTAGTTCCTCACCTGCTTTGTACTGAAGTCCACTATCAGCTCCTTTGTCCTGTGGAGGGAATTATGGTATTGAATGCAGAGCTGTAGTCGATGAAGAGCATTTTCACATAATTCCCCCTCCGAGTGTCCAGGTGAGTGAGAGATGTATGAAGGAGATGAGAGATAGCATCATCTGTAGAGCGGTTTGGACGGTAAACGAACTGTAGTGGGTCCAGTGTGTCTGGTAGTGAAGAAATGATGAAGTCTCTGACCAGGCGTTCAAAGCACTTCATCACTACTGAAGTGAGGGCTACAGGGCGATAATCGTTGAGGGTAACAGGATGAGGTTTCTTCGGAACGGGAACAATGATGGACTCTTTGAAGCATGTGGGGATCACCGACTGAGATAAAGAGATGTTGAATATCTCTGTGAACACAGGTGCTAGCTGGTCTGCGCAGGCTCTGACCTGGCCTGTTCTTCTGGCCTGTTCTTGGGAGTTGATCAAAAACCAATCTATGGAAACAGATTAACACCCTCTGAGTAATGTGCCAGTCCATCACAGGGCACACACACACACTCCACATTGTAGAGGAGTACCTCAAGGAAACCCACCAATCTCAGGGAGAACATGCAAACTCCACACACATGGACCAGAGACAGGAATCAAACCATCGACCCTGGATGTGTGACGCCGTAGTGCTTCCCACTTCACTGCCGTCTTTACCTGAATTTAAAGTGCCGCCTTTACCTTAACCAGGCTGTTCATCAGCTTCAGGTTCTCCACTGATCTGCAGCTACTCTCCGAGAGAACTCTCCTCTCTCTTCTCTCCATCCCTCTCTGTCTCTTATTCTCTTTTCTCTTCTATCCCTCTTTACTCTCATCCTCTTTTCCTTTATCCCTGTCTTTCTCTCATTCTCTTTTCCAACATTTGTCACATGTTTCAATTCATTTTTTTCCAGCCTAATGATTTGTTCATGCTCCTTAAGGTCTTCTCCTCTTCAGATTCACTTTTTTTCGTCATATTTCTTTTCTGCATATCTTCCTTTTTTCAAGTTTTCTTTTCCAGCTCTTCCTCTTTTCTCATTTCTTCCAGATGTCTTTCTTACTCTTCCTGTTTACTCCTTTCCAAATGCAACTTTTTTTCTCTTCTCTTTTCTTTTTGCAGCTTTTTGCTTCTTCTTTTCCTCTTTTGCTCTCCCTTGTTTTTCTCTCTCTCTCTCTCTCTTACTCCTTCTGTTTCCTGTTTCCTCTTGCTTAATTTCTTTTCTATGACACTATCCTTTCTTACTCCCTGCACTCGATGACCCATGGGCTCTCCGGGTCAGTCTCCTCTCCATAAGAATTGCTGCTTTTCTCTTCTTTTCACTTTTCTTCTTAGTGGCTCTTCTTTTTTCTGCTTTTACATTTTCAGCTGTTTTATTTTCTCCTTTTTGATGTTCTGCGTGTCATTATTCCTTTTCTTCATCATCACTCTCTTTCCAGCATCTCTTTCTCTTTCTACTGCCCTCTCATCATTCTCTAGACTTTTTATTTTTGTAAACCTCTTTGCGTTAATTGCGCTGTTCTCTTTTTCTCTGGAATTCTCATGTTTTCTTTCTCCTGTTCCATCCATTAACTTTTCATTTGTTCTCATGCTTTACTAATCTTCACCAGTGCATTCTCGCACTCTTCCTGCTTTCT
This sequence comes from Clarias gariepinus, assembly GCF_024256425.1. NCBI lineage: Eukaryota > Metazoa > Chordata > Actinopteri > Siluriformes > Clariidae > Clarias > Clarias gariepinus. The sequence continues at coordinate 28,049,116 of NC_071112.1, forward strand.
TTTTTCTCTTTCAGTATTTTCATTTCTCCCCTTTCTCTTCTTTGCTTTGTCTTGTCCTTCTCTCACTCCCGGTCTCCCTTTTTTCATTCCTTTTTCTTTTCAGGCCTTGGTGGTTTCTCCTGGACCTTTTTCTGCTCTCCATCATCTCATGTGTGTCTCCACCCACACGGTTCGGAGCTGCGGTTCCTGGAGCCGTTTTGCTCAGATTGTTGGATTTCTGTTGGATCTTTTTGTGTTTCGCACTCCGTAGATCCTTAAGCTTTATGCTCACTGAGTGTTTTTCACCTGCAGTGTAACTCATTTTCTTTCAGTCAAGCTCTAACATGCGCATTTCACTGTATAACCTGCAGAGGGCGACAAACTCCATTTAAATTAAATCCACATCCAAGCCCATACTAGCCTTGAGTGGAGTGCTTATTGTCCTTTCATTAAATTTATCATATGGAAGCAAATTGGCATCATAATTATTTGAATGATTTCATCCTTTGAAAAACACATTTTTGAAATGTAATTACTGCTGAAACGTTGGTTTTGAAATGTAAATACTACTGAATTTATTAAACTGAAATATTTGACTTTAAAAAACAAAGTTTTAGAAGTTCTTTGGATTTTTATTTAGCTGTTGCTGTAGTCACTGTTGCAGTGTTGGCTTTAGGATGATAAGGTGCTTAAAAACCCAAGGCACAAAAAATAAATAAATAAATAAATAAAATAAATATTACATTATTTTAAAAATAATAGAATAAAAACAAGACACGTAATAAATGAAATAGATGTTTTACTTAATTTATTATCTATGCTTCTGTAATAATGCAGCAGATTTTTAACCATTATGGAAAAATATCATATTAAAACATATCATATTAAATCTACAGTCTGAAATAATCTAATTTAACTAACTGAACCAACAAATAATTATATATTTAGTTAATAAATACTTATAACCAACAAATCGATTAAAATATATTGAAGCAAGCATTACTGGCTTGTTATTTTTTGTAATTCATTTAAACGGTTTCTGTAAAGTTTATTATTTTATTGTTTATAGTTCTGCCAGCAAAAAAGGAAAAGGAAGTGTGCAGGATGCTGCTGAGTCTCAGGTAATATGCACCGAGCGTGCACAGCCCTCAGCTCTCACACACAGTCCTTAGATTAACGTCCCGGGCCATGTCCCAAACCCCAGAGCACAGCGGTGTAAATAATAGGACCCTGAATGGGGTGTTTAAGGGTCAAGTGCTTTTGTCTTCCCTCCTCCTCCTCAACACAACAAAGCAGAGCAGACGCTCTGATCTCTTATCAGCGTCTTCCATGCAGCGTCACCCTCTACACCCTCTAAACTCTGTATGTTGCTCTGAGCGCTGCTTTAATTTACACGCAGAGAGCTTCAGCGAGTGCATCTAATGAAGAAACAGAAACAGAGTGTGAATTTTTATTTTTCAGTTTTGCCCTGCAGCTTTGAAGGTAAACTTTCTGCCAGTTAATGGAAGCTTTGATATAAGTTTAAATAAATCACAGTCATATTTCTTTCTTTCTTTATTATATTACACACTGTATTAACTGTTTATTGTAAGAGTTGTGGTTTTAGCCATGGAGTTGCTGGTAATTGATATTGTGACGGTGTGTGCTTTTATCTTTGCACCATTTCTGACTACAGTTAGTAACGCACAAGCAACAGCTCAGTTATTCATACCCTGTGCTGCTTATCGGGAGGTTGAAATGCCAGTATTGCAACGTCCTTAAACAAGCCTTTTAACCCTTAATTCCACCTGTATCCTGTTATTGCAGGAGCAGAGGCTCTTCAGTGGGCTGCTCAGTCTTTGATGATGATCAGACTCTGTCCAGAGATAAGCAACACTCGCTCCTGGGAACAGAGGAAAACAATATTCCCATCAGCAGCCTCACAGAGGGGGCAGTTAATGATGAGTGACACAGAGATGTCTTGTCGTTCCCCAGTGTCCTCCTGACAATCTGTTAGCAGCCCTGATAACATCTCTGAGCACAGACACGCCATAATACCCCATCCAAATGCAGCTGTACATCCAGGACAGGAGAATATATGGCAAGTTATGATGCTTTCTCTTATTATTAATTTTATTATTATTATTATTATTATTATTATTAATAGGTGCCACAATTCTAGTTACATCTAGAAACTGTAGTACAACAATGGACCATGGAGGAAAATGTTGACCATTGTATTTATTCCCATTATACATATACTGTACCACTGGTTAACATTACCACACTACGGCCAATTAACACCAATTAGTCTAAATCTGCATAGACCACCAGAGTACCCAGGAAACTCACCAAACATGGGGAGAACATGCAAACTCCATACACAGAACAGAGGCAGCAATCGAACCCTGATCCTGAAGTGTAAGGTGTTAACCACTAAGCCACTGTGCCGCCTACTAAGAAGGCACAGTAATTAATCTGTTATTAATGTTGCTTTCTTTTATATAAATGCTGTTTGAAGTTAAATGTTTACTGAACTGAAACCGTCTGTATTAAAAGCATGAAATATATATTGAGCAAACAAGCAAAAGGAGAACGTCCTTAATTAACAGACAGATGTTAGACAGCTGTGTGATGCTGCAGCAGGTGAGCGGGATGTTGCAGAGACGCGAGCTCATCTCCACCAGCGGCCAATCAGTGATATGATAGGCTAATTAACACTGGCCACGCCCCTCAGTTTGCGGTCAGTGCTGTGATTGGTCATAGATTTGGCACTGACAGTGATTTCATGATTAAAAAAAATATATCCAAAGAATAAAAACAACAAACCGGCGCGTGATCGCGACAGAGACGGGTTTTGTTTTTTTTTTAGACCGAGGGCGCGCGAGAGCAGATCAGGTCTTGGTTATAAAACGGAAGATTAAACTGTTAGACTAAAATATAAAAAGTCGAGATTAACACCAGGATGCCTCGCGGCTTTTTGGTGAAGCGAAGCAAGCGCGGCTCGGTGGGGTCGTACCGGATCCGAAACGAGAGCGCGGAGCTGCAGAGCTCAGACCCGCACGCGCTGGTGAGAGCCCCGTGCACGGACAGTTTACAGACGGAACACTCAGCGCTCGCGCCCGGGAGAACTGTCTTCCACAGCAGTGTCGGTAACGAGTATAACGAGGAGGATGAGGAGGAGGATGAAGATGGGAACGCCGGAGAGGAAGAGGAGGAGGATGAGTGCCACAGACCCGCGGTGCCCCTGAGCTCCCCGGGGTTAAAGCGCTCACCGTTCCCCCGGTGTCTCAGCTCCCCGGCCGCGGCGGAATCGTTCCCGGTGTCCTCCATCGAGCGCCTCCTGCTCTCCAGCCGCGCGGACCTGAAGTTCGCTCCGTACCCGCCACCATTCCAGCAGAGCCCGAAGCCCGAGAGCCGGAGCAAGCCGCCGCCGGTGAGGAAACCCAAAGTCGCACGGAAGCTCAGTTTCGAAGACGAGGTCACGACCTCTCCGGTGCTCGGTCTGCGGATCAAGAAGGAGAGTCCCGAGAGCGCGGCTTTACCGCGGAGCAAGAAGCCGCTGGGCGAGTTTATCTGCCAGCTCTGTAAGGAGGAGTACCCGGACCCGTTCTCCCTGGCGCAGCACCGGTGCTCGCGCATCGTCCGGGTGGAGTACCGGTGCCCGGAGTGCGACAAGGTGTTCAGCTGCCCCGCTAACCTGGCGTCACACAGGCGCTGGCACAAACCGCGCGACTCGCAGGACGGGAAGAAATCTCAGCCGTCGGTGGAAGGGAAAGAGAACGCGAGCGACGTGCGGGTGAAGCCGCAGCAGCATCCTCATCCTCATCATCCTCATCAGCACCAGCTCCTGTTCTTCTCCGCCGAGAGCGCGCAGAGCGGCCTGCCTCCCGCGGACACGGAGAAGTGCTTCGAACTGCGCGCGAGCCCCGGTGACGACGGCTCGAGGCTCGCGCCTCGGTACCTGTGCGCGCGGGCAGAAGGAAGAGGAGGAGGAGATGAGGAAGAGGAAGAGTACGCGTGCCACTACTGCACCAAGAAGTTCCGGCGGCACGCGTACCTCAGGAAGCACCTCGCTGCGCACCAGAGCGTCCACGCGGCGGCGTACAAGCACGCGGAGAGCGCACCGCCGATCCCGTTCGCGTGCCACCTGTGCGGCGCGCGCTTTCCCACGCCGGAGGTGCGCGAGAAGCACCGGCTCTGGCACGCGCTCGCGGGGCCCGGTAAGGCGGCGGGCGGCACCCTGATGCGGCCGGATCTCATGCTGCCTCCGAAACCGAGCCGGATGTGGGAAGTTCCGACCTGATGTGGGTTTTATCCCGAGGACAGTTTTTACGGCGTAAAGTTTCACGTGTTAAAACAAAGTAATAAATATTTTCATGGCTCGCATAGAAACCAGGGCAAAAACAAACATGAACAGGAAATAAAAGATCAAATCACACAAATAATAATAATAATAATAATAATAATTGTACTATCTTAAATTCTGATTAGAATCGTACAGCTGTGACGTCACTGAAGTCAATCATAAAACAGAAAAGAGTAAAGTGCTGTTTTTACTTTCAGCAGTCTCAGATATAAAGGGTACTACACAGAACTTTTCTGTGGCTGTGATGGAACTGTGTGCACCATCAGTAGCTGTAGTGGATCTCTTTGTGTGTGTGTGTGTGTGTGTGTGTGTGTGTGTGTGTATGGGGCGATCCTTGTTAAACTTTCTGCTAAACTCGAATGCAGTCCATTTGTCTACAAGTCACTCGGCTCAGATGTGTTTCACCCCAGTGACAAGGGCAAGTACTGGTTAGTACCCTTTACTGTGCGAATCTAACTCAAACACCAGGGTTTGGATTAAAGCAATTTAGTGTAATAATAATAATAATAATATCAATTATAATAATAATATTGCAGTCAGAGTCAACAGTAATGTTTGAGTGTGTGAGAACGCTCGGTCTCACCTGATCCTGATGAAGAGTATTGTTGCTATGGTAACTGAATTTGGTCCATATGACAAACATTAAATCAGGATTATTAAAGGTATTTCTATAGTACATGATTACTTGATTACTGAACTTTTACCCATGGTGTCACTTTACTCATCACCCCACACACACCCACACACAATCACCATGCCATGTGTAACCATAGAAAATGGTGTGAGGGCACAGTGATGTGTTTTTACATCTTGTCAATGAAATATGTCACACATGCTCCAATCACAACAGGCTATTATTTTATTAGTTAGCTGGCAAATAAAAACTGCTGCCTAAAGTCAGATGTGATAAAGACACTAAAAGGCGTGATCTTGAATCTTGAAACTACTGGGTGTAGATTCCTTTTAAATATCAAATGGGAAAGATTTCCCCAAATGTGTTTATTTTATTATTATAAAAAAAAAGAAAATCACACAAATAAGACACATCCAGCATCATGTAACATACTAAACAGCATGCATCATATGTTTCCATGGTTACCACAGGCAGGATGATGATACCATGTTGCTTATGGCATAATCATGCTAATTAAGACTGATGTTTGCGTGTTTGTGTGTGTAAGTGAGCTCAGCTTCAGTATGTGATAGGTACTCAGATTTTTTTAAAACTCCTCTGTCCTGGTGTTAGTGCTGAGCTCAGGGTCTCATTCCGACTCCTGACCTGGAGGTGAGGTGATGATCTGGTAAAACTGGTTTAAACACACATTAACGACGCAACTTTATTCTTTATAAACAGCGAGCAACGATTTAATAAAACACATCGAACTTGTAAATGAATTTAGTTACCATAAAAAGTTAAGGTTGATGTGCTTTCGTAGTCGTTTCTCTGGCACGTGTATAAATATATGTTGGTGATTTTATAATTTTGTGTGCGTGTGTGTATGTTTCTGTCTGAAGAGAGGATGTATAAGTTCTGAAAGCAAGAAATAAAACAGAAATATTAATAAAGATTAAGATTATATGAAATAAAGAAGTGTGAAGCGTTGATTTTTTCTGTTATTGTCCAGATAATCTGAACATAGAATATGTACAGTAAATGAAGTATGATCTTTTTATAATAATTTTGTTTTTTTTCACCCTGTTGACTGTTTGTATCACAAACACGTTTCATTTTGTTTTGAAATTTCTATTTGTTTTGTGCTTATAAAAACTGCTTTTACAGTAAATGAATACAAGAATAAATATTATTATACATCACATATCTAGAATAACTACTGACATAAAATCGTCAGGTGCAGGAATGACAGTTGTGTGTGTGTGTGTTTTGTGTGTGAGAGAGAGGGAGTTCAATTAACATAACATTAAACTCTTCATTAATGTAAATGTTGCTATAGAAGCAGGAGAAAAGGGATATACATATTATGTAATTTGCATAATCTAATAATTTATGAGGTAAGAAGTGTTGAGACGCCTCTATGGCAGTTCATGTCGGAAAAATATTACACATCGTAAATTATTATTTTTTAAAATCTCAGGTGAAGAGAAATCTTGGATTCACGTTGTCCAGCACGATAAGAGCTCATTAAACCCTCCGTGGTGCTGCAGTGATCAGAGTGTAAAGGTGATACGTGCAGGATGTTTATTGAGTAGTGTTGAACATGAACTGTTGGGGACGGCGTTTGCCCAGCCTTTAAGATCAAGAATCAAAGGTCACCTTTATGAGTCTTAAGAGTTTCTGGGGGTCATAGAATCTACAGTATATTAAAACTTTACATGTTTACCCTGTTATATCCCTGTTTAAAATCAATAAAAATATTGATGCAATCATGTAAACTGGTTAAGGTCAGCCATTTGCTCCATCAATCTGAAATGAATTACAAGTAATAAAATCAGTATGGTAAATAAACATAAGAACTTTAATATAGCAACTACTGGGTGTGGACATTGGTTGCCTTAAAAGTAGTCACATTTTTAACATTTGACTGTTTTAATTAACTTTAAGATATTAACCCTGTAACAGAAACTTTGCATAAAGTAGCCTGTAGTCATGGTCACTGTATACAACTGAATTATATACAAACATTATGATTTCGCTGGCTATTATCATATATTCTATTTTCACAAAGAGCACATTTCAAGGCCTTTGCAGGGGTCAGAGGTTAACCATACCATGCTGCATCATCCCTAGCAATGGGGTCAACCAAACCTCCTCACTAAGATTTTTGTACTTTCTTTACTCAGAGTTGCTCTAAGAAGTTTTCTAAATTACTTTTAGTCTAAGACTCCCAGCTAGGACGTTTTAGGCTAAGATAAGAGCTCTCTAAAATAATTCTAAGAAGCTTAGTGATTACGGGCCGTGGAGTCTTAACCATCTGAGCCTCCCCTGTGACAAAATCAGTTGAAACATAAAGACCTGGGCCCGTATTCACAAAGATTCTTAAGCCTAAAAGTTGCTCCTAGTGATGAAATTCTAAGAAAATTCATAGAATTATGACTTTTTCTTAGAATTTCCCTTTAAATTTAGGACTAAATCTTAGTAAAGATAAAAATGATTCACAAAATATCTTAGCCCTAAAAACAGCTCCTAAGGCAAAAATGGTTAAGAGTAGGGAGGAGGACTTTTAAGAGGCTTAAGAGTTTCCATAGCAGAGGACAAAATGGCGGAAAGAAGAAATATTCGCCGATCATAAAGCTAAAAGTAAACACTGCTCTACTGTCCAATTTGATTACTTGTTTTACTTTCATCTCTCTTGGATTGTTGGCTACATACCATCCAAAAAAAGCAACTTAAATAGACTGTCCTATAATCATGTAAATTAGTAAAAGCTGAGCCATTTTGCTTCCATCAATCTGAAATATATTAAAAGTTATAAAATCATTATGATAAATAAATGTAAGAACTTAAATGTAGTATACATTTGGCTGTTTAATTATCTTTAAGATATTTATCCTATAACAGAAACTTTGCATAAAGTAGCCTGTAGTCATGCTTATACAATTTCTTTATGTACAAACATTTTGATTTCTTTTTTTATTTTCATATATTCTATTTTCACAAAGAGCGCATTTCAAGACCTTTACAGAGGTCAGAGGTTATTAACCAATCACAGTCCTTGAATTGCTGCATCATCCCTAGCAACAGGGTCAACCACACCCCCTCACTAAGATAAAGGTTTTTGTACTGTCCTTACTCAGAGTAGCTCTGAGAAGTTTCCTAAATCACTTTTAGTTTAGGACTCCCAGCTAGGACTTTTTAAGCTAAGATAGGAGCTCTCTAAAAAAATTCTAAGAAGCTTTGTGAATACAGGCCCTGTTCACATTAGTGTTTACTTACTTTCATTAACTCATCTTTTATACCGCTTTATCCTGTATTCCCCGTGACCTGAAGCCTATACCAGGAGGCTTAGAGGACGAGGCAGGGTACATCCTGGACAGGGTGTAATTAATCAACTTATATTTTGTTGTAACTTTGCTCCTACATATATATAAAGAGAGTGAGCCAAAAAATGTAGACATTTCAGGACAAATAATGATGTATATAATAAATATTTGTATACAAAATTTATTGCTATATGTTATATATTAATATATATGACCTAATGATAATATTGTTAATATAATATAAAATAATATGATATACACATTATTTTTCTAATTCTAATTGATTATACGTCTTTGGCTGATGCATACATTTGTTGTAATGTGCCATCATTTTGTTTATCAATACTGACATGTATTTTAATGTCAGTTTTTATATCTTTGAAATTTTTTACATATTTGTTCTTCTTTTTATGTTTTTCCCTTCACAATATAAATCACAACTGATCAAAGCCCTAAAATAATAATAATAATAATAATAATAATAATACACAGACCAAGTTGTACAGGAGAATACTTTTTTATTTCTGCATTTAGTTGCACATAAGATTTTCCTCTTTACAAACGTTTAGATGAGACTCGTGTGTGTTTGTGCGTGCGTGTTGCGTAGTGCTCTTAACGCATGCAGTTAGCACGTGCGTCATGCAGCGATCTCTCAGCAGTTACCTACACCAGTATCTCACACGTCCACGTTCCAGCGCGCACACGTTTCAGCTTCCCGTTATAAAACCATCTGAAAATATTCAGGCCTGTGGGACGTGTCGCATTTACAGCAAACATTCTATAAAAAACCCCCCGCCTCAACCGCCACCACCTCCCAACACCACCCACCCCCTTTCTAAAGCAAATGACACCCTGCGTCAGAGCCCTGAACACTGCCCGAGTGGCCCGAGCGCTAATCCTCCTTCTACTTAACATTAACGTACTTTAATTTCAGATTCCTTTTTACAAAAATGCAAATTTACACCAGAAACACAGAGTTTTTGTAAATAAAACGGATTTAATGGGCGGGTCTAAGTGTAAGTCCAGGTTGTGATGTCACATGAAATAATCTCCAATCATGTCAAGTATACAGATTAGTAACCAGCGACATGAACAGTGCTAAACCACCTTGCTAAATTAGCTAAGCTCTGTGCTGAGTCATCATGCGAATGTTATATCCGCGATTAATAGCTAGGTGGCTGCTTGAGACATTCACAGGATGTGAGTTCGTTTCCAAATTTGTTTTATTAATGCATATAATTAAAGAGGGCTGTTAAAATGTTTCTCATTTGTTTTTGTTTTTTTATTTTTCAGACAGTAATATTATTATACTTTTTAAATGACACTTTTGGGAAAGAAACGCAGGAAGAGAAATACTTTAAATTTGGTGTTGTGTCTTAAATAATAATAATAAAAAAGCTTTAAAAGTCAGTATTAATCAATGCAAGTATATAGGGCGCACTTACTTTTGCTCCGGGGTGTATGCACGACTCTAATCTGTCTGTCTTTGGTTTGATCTCGAAGTTAAACTCGGACTGTGAGAAACTCTCAGCTTCAATTTGTGTAAAAACAATTCGCTCGTGTGTGTGAGGATGCGAGAACGCCCCAGTCGACATGTTTTACACATCTGTATGAATATAAGGGCCCCACTGCCTTCTCTCGCTGTATGTGTGTGTGTGTGTGTGGACTCGACAGAGCGACAAAGCTTCTGCTTTTTTGGTTTCTTTAAATACTGTAACAGCTGTACACAGACCAGACGCTGCTTCTCCACTATACACACCCATTAAATAAACACATAAACTTCTTACATTTATATCTATATATACACAAACACACACACACACAGTGCTTTTGTACAACAGAAAAACACAAACTACCAAAATGAAATGCGTTTGGGTTCGTTTCCTCAAAAACCCCATGCTAATGCTACCACCTCACACTGCAGCAACCAAGCTAATGCTAACGCGGCTGACAGAAACTGTGGCCTCGGCTTTAGCGTCAAGTTTTAATCGGGTGGTCTGTGACGCGTCCACGTCTAGTACAATACGTGCTTAATCATTCCTTCTGTTACAACTTTTAATTATGAGAGAGTGCTCAATTCATCGTCATTATCTACATCTTCATCCGATTAGACTGTTTAATTTTCGATTATCTTAATTTACATTTTCAGAAAGTGTACACGAGTAAGCGTCATTTTCAATGTTGTTTTCGCGCACTGTACACGGTGATCACTTTTTGTTCATACTAACGCCAATTGTGAATTAAAAACGACAAAATCTCTTAAATTATTTAAACCAAATATGCAGTTGTAAGTCTAGACGATGGTGTTTTCCCCCCAAAGCTGTTCCTTCCTATATATATATATATATATATATATATATATAAAACTAAAGCCCATCACACTAAACCCAGAGGTCTCCAGCTTCTGCGCCGCGTTAGCACTGTATTAGACACTGCAGGTTCTCCTGCCAATAGAGTGCGTCTGAGGTAAAGATGACTTTGTGACTTTGTTTATACAGACACAGTGTCGTGTTTCACGGTCAAATAAAGAAAAAAAAAGTTAAAGTGATATAAAGAAAGAACGGAAGAGCTGTAACAGGAGGAAGTGGCTGTGTTTCAGAAACGTCCACTTCACATCACGCGGAATAAGTGTGTGGATCAGCCCATCATCGGGAGTGTGTTTGATCCGGTCTGATCTCACTTACACAGCCAGGTTAGATCAGAAATCACACGGGAACAGACGCACGAAGGCGTCACACTGACACGGCACCATCGGTACTACAGCACCGGGTTCCTCAGTAACCTTTCATCAGAAACAATAACGGCAACATTTATCAAAACACTATGACGTAGTGCACAAACAATGATCAGCACAGTGTGCATGTGTGTGTGTGTGTGTGAGAGAGAGAGAGCAGTGCAGTGTGTGCAGTTTTTAGTATTCAGTGTGCTCTGTGTGTGTGTGTGTGTGTGTGTTCAGGTCTTGTTGGCCGATCCTGACGAGCGGCGCAGCTTTATGGACACGCGGCTCTTGCTGGCTCGAGGAGAGATGGGAGACGATAACTCTGCGGAGTCCAGCGGCACATTCGGGTTCTCACACAGCGGGTTCTCTGGAAAGGAACCTGCGGAGAAGTACAGCGATCAGAGCGGCTTATTAAACACACAGATCTATGGTTGTGTGTTTGAGCTGCAGTGTAACACGCGCAGCAGTGACGGTGTTCAGGTCACAGTGTGGAGTCATGAAAATCACAACAGCACCATGATGATTTACATAATAAGGAATAAACTGATTTTTATTTCCTACTAGTATCAATAAGTAGAAAACATACACATAACTTTCACTCATACACAAATACTGTCATATGCAAAAGTCTTGACCCCCTCTGCATTCCTTCATATTAATTAAATTATGAAGATTTACTGCGACAGCGATGTGCCTAAAGATTCAAATCCAAAAATTGGTTGTTTATGTAACAACCTCAGCAGCAACCTCATTTGCCCTCTCGTCTGTTCCAACGACTCAACATTCAGCATCAGCAGTATACTAATCACTGGCCTGACCATCTGTTATCATCTGCACTAGTGATGGTTCGTTCTTTTAGAACGAATCTTTAAGGCCTTGTTCACACAGGCGTTAAAATTGAGCGTTTTTCTTGCGTTCATAGTGTTCACACGGCTGCGCGTTTATACGGCATTAAAAAAACATTGCATGCAGCTTTTTCTTGATGTTCAAAACCCACCTAACGCAAGGAAACCGCTTCTAGTTCGTTTTCTTCGCGTTCATTTTACACTTCGGAGGACCGGATATATCCCATGATCCTACATGCTATACATGGGGAAATGCAGAAAAGGGCAAAATAAAAAAAAATAATTGTTGAAAAACTTGCACGGAGATTTTCGCATTTCTTCATAAACCACAAAAAACTTCCTTTAATCCGACGTTGTGCAGTCAGAGAGTGAACCCAGTAGCGGCGGGCTTTCATATCCAGTTCCCGACACACTGCCCCCACAGGTTAACAGTTAAAAAAAAGTATGGAGCCTTGGAAGCAAAATAGGAAGAAATGATGAGGGTGTCAAGATATTTTGCAAAGTATTGTATATATTCACTCACTCACTCACATCCCCTTACATGCTCTCTCTCAGACACACCTACTGACACACCCCCTCGCGCACACACAAGCACATCCACCTACACACTCACTCGCTCAGACATGCACACATACTGTATTCATTCGCACATAAACAAGCAGACACTATCTCACTATCACTCACACATGCACTCTTACTGTTACTCGTACTGTACACACAATCATAGAGTACTCACACGCACTCTCACACGCGCACTCTCTCGCACTCATATTCGTGCACACTCACTTACACACACAAATCTGGCACTATACACCGTGGTGTAGTTAAAGTGTGAGTCCATGCAACAGAACAGACATGGATTAGAACAAGAGGAGGAAATGTTCAATTGTGTGTGTGTGTTTGTGTGTGTGTTTGTGTGTGTTAGTTTAATGTTACGCATGCAAACTGACACGGAGCACTACACACCTCACTAAACTGTGTGTGTGTGTATATGAGATGAGGGAAAGAGATGAAAACAAAACAGACCGCAGGCAAAGTGGACCCGGAGCAGTGTGTGTGCGCCACAGTCTTACCTTTAGATACACACAAGTGTATGATTATCATCTAAAGGAGAAACAGAACACAAAGGCAAAAAATGGAAGAAAAGTAAAAAGAAAGAAAAACAAAAAGCAGAATAATGATGCATTCGTGGTGTCGAGATGTTCAGGATGTCAGGAGATCTTCAGCAGCTGGACCTGATGAGGACCAGAGCTATACAATGTGTGTGAGGAGCTGTACAGTGTGTGTGTGTGTGGGAGAGAGAGATCAGAACTTAGACCTTTATACTGACTTCAACAGTCTTCAGGAGTTACACTATTTACATGAGGAGGCAGAGCTTGTCTAAAACAGAGGCATGTTTTTAGCTTGAGTAACACACACGGACAAAATTCACCCACTTCCACACCTGAGCTCACAGGTGCTTGTGATTGACAAGAGAGTATGCCCCGCCCACCCAGAGCATACATTTGAGTGCTCTTCGGTAAACTAATAAATCATCACTCATCTGGTGCATATATACAGTAAATCCCCTGTTTGTAAGTCAGGCACTAACTGGATTTTATGTGTAGTCATGTGTAAAAGTAATATTCCCCCTCACTCCCTTTTAATCCTATGTGTTTTTGTGTAATACAGTACATAAAAATCTAATAGGCAAGTATAACTTGAGACAAACAGCGTCTAACTTTTTTCACAGTGTCATTATTTATTTATTGGAGATAAAGCTAAAAAGAAAAAAAAAGAGCAATCCTAAGTACCCTCATGATTCAGGCTTTTTTGTATTTCTCTAAGCACTGCACAGACTGACCTTAAGGTGAATTCCTAGGACGTCAACTCCAGGGAAGAGTTGACTCCTTAAACCACTTGTGAATAATGGTTTTATAACCCTTTCCTAATTGATGTGCACTCAAACACTTGCTTCCCCAAAACCTTTGCTTATGTCTTTCCCTCTTGGGATTGTGCTAACACACACCTGAATGCTCCAGACTAACAAACTGCCACAACTGCTGCTTTCGCAGACGTTTGCACACCTACTGATGATCAATTAACCAGGGGCTGATGATTAGAAACACATGGTTGCAACTTAAATCCTGTGGAAGCCATTAGGAGGTATTTAGTATGGCCCGAATGTTTTTTTATTTTTTTATTCTAAGCTTAATTTTTGCTAAATAAATAATGTTAATGTTATGGTGAAAAAAAAGTTATATGTTGCTGTTCATCTGAGATTGGATTTGCCCAATACAGAGACCCATTACGGTAAGATGATTTTTAGTATGATTTTACACAAAAACACAGAATTAAGTGAAAATACTAACTTTCGAACATGACTGTGTATATATATATATATATATATATATATATAAAATGTTAGAGAAGAATTTATGTAGAGAAAGGTTTGTGTGTATACAGCACCCTATTAGTGCTACTACAACTACTGTACAAATCCATATTACGGCAAGAAACATTCAGTTAAGAGAAAAAAACGTTCCTCTGTACTTTTTAAAACAGAGGTCAGTCAACCCCCCCAAAAATCGCAAGAATTTTGAATGTATCCCCAAGTACAGTCGCCAAAACCATTAAACACTGTGATGAGACCGACTCTCATGAGGACCGTCTCAGGAAAGGAAATTCCAAGAGCTACCCCTGCTGCAGAGGATAGGTTTATTAGAATGACCAGCCTCAAAAATCACTGATTTACAGCATCTCTGATTAGAGACCACATGAATGCTTCTTGGAGTTCAAATGGCAGACTCATCAAATGATCAGAGGAGAATGCATGAGTCAGGCTGTCATGGAATTGCAGTAAAAATAAAAAATAAAAAACTTACCATTTGTCTAATGTGTCTACATTTAAGATTCTTAGTTCTAACCGCTGTCCTTGTTAGACGTAGAGAGGATGAAAAGACAGTTCCTGAATGTGTGGTTGCCACTGTGAAGCATGAATGAAGTGTGATGATGTGAGGGTGCTTTGGTAACTTTGTCAAAATTAAGGGGACACAAAATCAGCATGGTTACCAAAGCATTATGTAGCAACATGCCATCCCAGCTGATTTCATGGAACATTCCCATTTTCCGTATCATCTGGTCACGTTCCTGCTGCTTTTAAGAAGGCAAGGGTTCCCATCCTCAAGAAACCCTGCCTGGATCCAGCAGACATCAGCAACTGTTGCCCGGTATCGCTTTTCTTTTATTTAAATTTTTTTGAAAGGACTGTTTACAAGCAAATGTCTCTTTATCTCTCATTAACAACCTTAATGATCCCAACCAATCCGGATTCAAAGTGGCACATTCCACAGAGACTGTCAGTCCTGTCAGTCACTGAGAAGCTTCATGCTGCTAGATCAGCTAAACCATCATCTGTCTTCATCCTCCTGGACCCGTCAGCTGCATTTAAGAACCACAAGATTTTATTATCTATTCTTACAAGCCTTTGAATCTGTGAAACAGCGTGGCAATAGTTTGCTTCTTACCTAGAAGATAGGTTGTATGAGGTGACATGGACGGGATCCATCTGCCCCACACAGATTTTCTACTTGTGTCTCACAGGGTTCAATACTGGGTCCTCTTCTGTTCTTCCTCTATACACAGTCTCTTGTTAAGGTCATATCATCGCATGGCTTTTCATAACACTGTTATGCAGATGACATGCAACTTATTCCCTCCTTTCCTCCCACAGACACTCAGGTTTCCACCCGGATCTTAGCATGTCTGGCAGACATCTCATCCTGGATGGGAGCTCATCAGCTGGAGCTCAATCTCAGTAAAACCGAACTACTATTCATCCCTGGTGACGTGACTCATCCCCCGGTCAAGACCTTGTGATCTCCTTGGAAAACAATCAGATCACTCCTTCAGCCACTGCCCACAATCTTGGGGTAACTGTGGAGAATCATCCGTCATTCTCCCCACACGCTGCTAACCTTACTCGCTCTTGTCGATTTCTCCTTTACAACATAAGAAAAATCAACCCATTTCTTATTTGACAGGCTTCTCAGGTGCTTCTTCAGTCCCTTGTTATTTCAAGACTGGACTACTGCAACTTACTCCTGGCAGGTCTGCCACTGTCCACCATTCCTTCTCTGCAGCTGATCCAGAATGCAACTGCATGTCTCGTTTTTAACCTTCCCAAGTTCTACCACACCACCCCACTTTTCTACTCCCTGCAGACTGGTGCAAACTTTTGACTGGTACTGTATCTGCATTCTGCTTGCGTTCTATGAGTCACAGCTTAAGGAGGTGGTGGTGGTTGGGTCAAGCCCCAGAAATGGTGTTCTGAATGAAACACAACTTTAAATAGCGAGTATAAAATAATTTTTATAGTAATTAAAGCATTTTTTAAAAAGCACACAAGTAGAGTGTGAGGGTGTGTGTTGGCTAGTGGTGCTTTTTGAGATTTTCATAGAAGTGATGGACACTGAACCTCGATCAGCTCCTCTTGTAATGAGTCCAATAAGAACCACGAGCACCGACTCCTTCAGTAGAGGTTGTGTGATGTGTCTTGTTTTTTTTGTCGTCCATTAGAACAAGAGTCCAATAAGCAGCAGCACTTTTACAGTTGTATAGTGTCACAGACTCTATAGACTCCATCAATGGTTTGTGCGTTTTATTTTAGCTGTACTTACTTTTTTGGTCAATAATTAAAAAAGCTGCTACTTAAAGAATCATCAAACAACTGACCTGAACATGTTTGATGAAACAGTTCTGTGACATCACTTTCTACTTCTGAATGAAAGTGTAAAGGGAGATGTAAAAAAAAAAAAAAAAAGTTCTAACATTTATGAGCTGAAATGAGTGTTTGGGCTGAGGACGTGTGTGTGTTTGTGTGTGCACGTGCACATGCTACAGTATGTATGTTAGTGAAAGTGAAAAGTGACTGGCTGAAAGTGGTGGCACAGCTCACCTGATTCGCTGGGAGGGTGATGGAAAGGGGCGGGGCTAAACATACGGGCGGCATAGTCCTCAAATGTGCTCAACTCCACGTGGTGCTGCACGATCGACTCCAGATAACGAGCTCGCTCCTCATAACTGATCACATAGGTCAAAGGTCAACAAAGGTTTAACAAGTGACACACTTATAATAATAATAATAATAATAAAAAATTATTTTAAGAAATAAAATTTTGTTAGCGGGATTTATTGTTGTTACAGAAGAACATGGACTCTGTGTGTGTGCAGGTGTGTGTGTGTGTGTGTGCACGCTCCTGTCTATGTGATTGTGTTAGGAGGAATGATGGTGGAGTGGAAATGGAGGCGATCAGATTACAGCCAAAGAGCATGGGAATAAAACACACAGATTGTGTTAATGTGCAAAATACAACCATCACTGATTTACACACACACACACACACACACACACACACACACACACACACACACACTGAGCAAATATAGTGTGCTAAAATGAAAGTCTATGCTACATTATGTGTTAAGCACAGTTAGTTTACTGAGACAAGAGACAAAGCTTCCATGGTTACCATGACGACAAGAGAGCCGGAGAGAGAGCCAGAGAGAGAGAGAGAGATAGAGAGGGAGAGATGGAGAGAGAGGGAGAGAGGGGTGAATAACTTGCCAGCAGGAGTAAAGAAGTGAAATTGGGGGATGAGAGGAGTATTTCAAGATCTAGCACCTCACACTGTGCCTAACCCTGAGAAGCTGTGATGTGTGTGTGTGTGTGTGTGTTGTGTGCGCGTGAGTGAGTAAGTGCTCCATGGGCTGCCTCTCGCTCGCCCTCTGGCAGGAAGAGTCTCGGCTGGAAACGGGAAAAGGCAAGTATATATCTGCAGGAGAGTGCAACACACATACACACACACGTGCGTGTGCACGCGCACACAGACATTGACGATATAATAATAATCAACAACTTAAATAAAGTTAACTCAGAGTGAAGCAAAGATAAGAAGGAGTGTGAGTGAGACACGTCTGAGACACATCTGAGAAACATATAAGGCATGTCTAATGTGTGTCTGAGACACGTCTGAGACAGGTTGCAGTTATACGCAGCTTAAAAATACAGAGGAAGTGAACAGAGCGGAGGAGCGAGCGGTTTTCAGAGGGGAAACGTGTTACAGTGTGATTAAAGACGAGCGCAGTCACACACAGTTTCACAGACTATTAATTAGGATTAACACTGCGGCTGTTCTCCTGGGAGACACCAGGATAAATGCTGTTTTAATACTTTTTGGTTAAACTCGTACCACAGACAGCAGACGTGTACAGGACCTACAGGGGACCTACACGCGCCCTTCAGGGGACATACCTCGCACCCGCGCTAGACGTAAACGGAGCCTGCAGGCAGATCCATGGGACTGAAGCATACGACCATAACAAAAGTGACTGCGAATGCTGATCACAGACTCTCCCACACAAAAAAAAAATTATAGAAAAGTATTGCGCGGTCCGAGCCGCTCAGCGTGTCAATCGACCCCCGATTTTCATTAAGCCGTGTTTATAAACCGAGTGTCTGCTTCAAATCTGTTCATTTGTGCTGCCTTGTCAAAATACTCTGCTGTAGCACGAACA